>NC_132847.1:57819358-58060797 GCF_048164855.1 Canis lupus baileyi
CTACTGGAGCAAGAGAGGTCAGGATAGGCCTTGAATGCCAGGCCCAGGAGTGTGGACTTTCTCCTGAGGGCAATGAGGAGCCATGGAAGGCTCTAAGCTAAGGGGGGAGGGGGCAGATTTCGATGTATGCTAGAGATGTCCCTCTGGCTATTTGCAGAGAATAGGAGAGTACCTTGCAGGAGGGAGGCTGAGGAGGCTGGTGGTCACCTTGATGAGAGAGAAGAGGATCCAGGCTCAGGCTTTGGCCATGGAGCTGGAGAGAAAGGCAAACTGTGGGACTTGTTTCACATTCCTGCAGGGGTGGGGGGAGGTGATGATCGGGTTTTTAGCTGGGGCTCCTAGTGAACTACAGGCTCCTTGGAGGTTTACCTTGGTTCCTTCCTCATCTTCAGTGTCAGCCACCATGCCTGGCACATAACGCATGCTCTATGGGAATTTCTGCCATGAATGCACGTGTGCGTGCGTGAGAGAAATGGAGAACTCTGCAGGACTAGGGGGAGGAGGAGAGGTCTGGGAAAGAAGCTGACCTCAGTCATCTGGGGAGACCTTGGGCTTGACATGGCAGCGGGACTACCCAGGGAGACAACTTAGGGCCAACTCAGGGGAGAGGCTGGAGAAACAAATTCAGGGGGTGTGAGCAGGTCGGAAACCAGATCACTGGAACCAAGTCACTGCAGGATGTGGTGAGGACTAAGAAGGGAGTGGCTGTGGAGGGGAGCTGGGGGGCCAGCAGCATTTGAGGAGCTGGAAGAAGTCTGAGAGAGCCAACACTTGCCCCTCGTGGGGCTGCTAGGGGTTCAGCGAGATCCCCACTGGCTTGGGAGATCTGAGAGAGCCAGGCAAGGGGTGATAGCAGAACACATAACAGGCACCGGACAATCAGGTCAGGCCGGGCCCCTAATGGAAGCCAGGTCTTCTGGGCTCCCAGTTGTGCTGGAGTCAACTCCTGAGTAGTCCGATCATAGGGAAGCGGGGGCAGGATGGGAAGAGGGCTTGGCGCAGCTGGGGCCGGGAGTGGGGCACCCAGGGGCTCAGGGCAGCTGCTCTGTACTGGCTAGAAAAGAAACATAGAAGTACTTTTGGGTGCTTGGGTGGCTCTGTGGTTGAGTGTCTGCCTTCAACTCAGATCGTGATCCTGGGGTCCTGGGATCGAGTCCCACATCAGGCTCCTTGCAGGGAGCCTGCTTCTCCCTCTATGTCTCTGCCTCTCTCTCTGTGTCTCTCATCAATAAATAAAATCTTAAAAAAAAAAAAAAGAAACATAGAAATACTTTAGTAAATGGGGCAGTTATATAGGGACATTCCGGCTGCATGTCATTCCTGACTTTGGCCTCACATTAGAATAGCACCCAACGGTGAGTAAATGACAGCTCACATCAGGCCCTAGCACAATGCCTGGCCTATAATAGGTACTCACTAAAGGTTTTTTAAATCTTCTTTTCAGGAACTAAAGATGCCTCCATGTTTCCAAGGGGTTTCCTTCTCTGAGCACAATTTTTCTATTTTAGGGCATCAAATTTCCTTCTCCTTGTGAAGACCTGTCTTTTCGGCTATTGAAGTCCTGGGAATTTCAAAGGCACTGACCGATCATGGGACAGTAGGAACCCAAGTGAACAATGGCCCAACCTTGAGGGACGGCTCCGGCTCCAGTCAGGGTCACCCGCCCCGTGGCCTCCCCTTCCTTCCAACACAGCCTCGTCATCTGTCGGGAACCAGGGCTTCTCCCAGGCCTGGCACACGGTCTGTGCTGTGTAAGTGTGGGTTGTGATTATTTTTATTATTACTGTCCCTTGGCCTGGTGTTTCCTCAAATTGAATTATTTCTGTGACTCTAAAGGTTAGTTTATTTATTTATTTTTTATCCGAGCCTCAGACTAACACCTCAAGGCTTTGGATCCCCAAAGCTGGGTCATGTTGCAGAGACCAATTCCAACCCAATCTCTTTCCGGTGATTTTTAAACACTCACACCGCAGAGGAAGGTGGGCTTCCTTCACGAGCTCACTTAGTTTAGATAAATACTTGGCCTGTGGATATACGAATGGTCCTAAAATGTACCTTTTTCTAGGTGCAAGGTCTCAAAAGGCATAAAGGCGTGTACTGGATTTAATGCACATTCATCCAGTCATTGGTTTGTCCGCCGAGCAGTCGCCGCAAGGGAGTCAGCGAGGACAGGGCTTTGGGCCTGTTTTGTTGGCAGTCTGTAAACCCAGGGGAGGACGGTGCCGGCCACATGCTTGGTGCTTGGCGCCTACTGGTTGGATGAACAAGTGAGAATCTTCTCTGTGCCAGGATGCCTGGTGTGGGAAAGCCAAGGTAGGGGACAATCCCTCCTGTCCATGAACTTGCAGTCCTGCAGTAGAACTCCCCATCCTCAAGACATCTCCCCGAAATTCAGAGCAGGTCAGCCTGGCTGCCTGTGAGGTACATAAACACCTTGCAGGGGTCCTGGGGCCTGGTAGGAGTGGCACGGCTGCTGGAAATTCCAGGAAGGGCCTTTGAGCTGAGTTTCATTTCAGCGTGAGGACTTGGTGGCAGGGAAACAGAAAGACCTAATGTCCAGAGTGGGAAACCTTGGTTTAGTAGAGGAAATTCCAGGAAGGCCACTGGGTTGTGTAGGTCACTGGGTATAAGCTCCAGGAGGTCTGTTGGGTCCGTCTTCTATGACACAGTGTCTGGCACACAGGAAGCTCTTAGGAAATGGTAGCACAGGAGAGTGAATGAATGACACGAGATGAAAAGGGAAAAATGGGACCTAGAGATTGTTTTTGGAGGTTTGCTCAGCAACTTCAGTGATTGTCTCCTTCTAGCCTGGAACTGCAGATGCCCCTGTCTGGGGAGAAGCTTAGGGCCAACCTCCCTCATGTCCATAGCACCCTACACACACCATGAGTATCATGTAGTTTGCACTAGGATGCCCCTCAGTGATGGAGAGCTCCCTCCCTCCCACACAGCTGGTCTTTTCTTTTGTGTAGATCTTTTTTTTTTTTTTAAGATTTTATTTACTTATTCATGAGAGACACAGAGAGAAAGAGGCAGAGACACAGGCAGAGGGAGAAGCAGACTTCATGCAGGAAACCCAGTGTGGGACTCGATCCCGGAACTCCGGGATCACGCCGAGTCAAAGGCAGACGCTCAACCGCTGAGCCACCCAGGCGTGCCTCTTTTGTGTAGATCTGATGGCTAGAATAGCCATCCTTATGTTGACCACAGAGGAGTGGCAGGGATATAGCACTGACCTTGGCTTGGCTCTTGGCCCTTCTGCTGACTCCTGTGGTCCTTGGGCAGGCCTGGTCTAGCTGGTGATTAGACAAGTGTGGGCTCTGGCGTCTGACAGAACAGAAGTGACTTGACCTTTCTGTGCCTTAATTTCTTTATCTGCAATTCGCTTTAGTAATAATAGTACCTACCTCATAGGATTCTTGTGGGGATTAAATACATCCTAATGTGTTAGCTGATACATGCCAAGTTCCTAGTACCTATTGCAAATGAGTAAGTGCTCAGTAAAAGTGAGCTGTGATTTCAGTGCTATCACCTCCTTTCTGGCTCTGTACAAAGGGAGTAAGAAGCCCTGCCTTGGCTGTCTTGGGGACGGTGAGAGCACCCAGGGAGAGAAGGGTGCGAAGGCATCACAGAGGGGAGGGTTGTACAGCATTCCCATCAGCTGTCCCATTGGTCCTGGACAAAATTACCTGCATAGCTGACCCCCTCCAATGACTCCCACCCACCCAGCTCCTGAGTTTTCTCTCTACCTTTCTTTGGTGGTTATGTTTCTGTTCCCTGCCATCCTGTATTTTGACCTCCAAGAAATATATTTAGAACAAGCCTGCGAGGAGAGGAAAGGGGACATCACAGGAAAGGAAACGGGCAAAGTTCTCTCAACAGTTCCTTGGGGGACTCGAGGCTTGGGCTTTCTGACCCTTTTGCAAAGGGGACTCACCCGGCCTTTGAAATAACCACTTCCTCTCTCCTGGCCTTTCCAGATCAGAGAGGTGGGAGGGGGTGTGGAGAATCAGTTCCTGGATGAGCTGAACAGGAGGCTGCAAGCTTCCCTCTGATGTGTGACACTTCTCCAGGGGCCCGGCCCCGGAGATGGTACTCTGGGCCGTGGCGGCTCCTCTTGGGGTCTGCCTTGGACCCACCACGGCCCAGCTGCCACCGACCACATGGATTGCTTTTAAGAGGTTTGGCGGACCTTCAGCATAACTGAGATGCTCTCAAAGGTTGATGAAGCTTTAGGACTCTCTTGGCCAGTAGTTCCCAGGCTAGGGGCCCTGGATGCTGGGGGTCCTCAGGCTATGACCAGTTTTTTCATAAGTCCTAAGGACCCAGGAGATAACCCCCGTGTGTGCTCACAGGCTCCTAGCAGTAATTAGGTGTCTCTGTGTTTTCCTGACGTCAACTTGGGGTGGTCCTCTGTCGGCGGGCGCTGCTAGATACGGCAACGGCTTCTCACTGAGCTTATCCTCTGCCAGGAGCTGGGCAAAGCCCTTGATGCACATCATCTCACTAATTGCCGCCCCCCACCCCTGCCCCACCAGTGAGGTGGGAATGTTTTATGATCTCCCTTTTGCAGATGGAGAAACTGAGGGTCTAAGTGCCTGAGGCCACGTGCACAGGCAGCCAGGATTCCCATCCAGGCAGGCTGATTCCCCGGCTCCCACCCTCAGCCACTAGGAGACAGTCTCCTGGAGCCCGGGTGTGTGCTTTTCAATATTGCAAAAGGGCAAACACATTCATCCTTACTCAGGGAAGGCTACTGGGAAAGAAGGCTTTCAGATGCATGTATTAGATGTAGGAGGCATAATCAGAGGGATGCTGGGACAGTTGGGAAGCAGCCACTTACGTTGTAGAACTAAGGCCAAAGAAGTGAGGGTCTTGCCCAGGGTCTTTTTGTGAACTGGCAGCTGGGATGAGAGCTTGTTTCACTTCAGGTGATGCCAGAGCACCTTTGGCTAGTCAGCAAGCAGGGCAGCAGAGGGGTTCCCCCAGCCGATGGCTCCCGCGGGTGACAGCACCTGCCTGTGGCTCTGCCTGCCTGGGTCTCTGAGCTCCCCTCCCCGCAGGCCGCTCCCCAGGAGGGGTCAGACCACACACCCTGATAATTCTCCACCAGTCCCCACCTCCCTCCCACCAGCTGCACAGGGCTTTGGCTTTGCCAGACCACAGGGCTGTTGAGCGCTGGTGGGGCCGGTGCTATTTGTCTTCAGCGGACTCTTTCTTCCTTTATCACCTCTGCAACTTCTAACTCTATACTTGTGCATGCACTTCACGGTTTGCAAAGTCCATCCGCATCTACTATTTCATATGAGATGCAAGACTATTCTGGGAGCTGGGCAGGATAGGGGTGACACAGAAGAGGAAAAGGAAGCTCTAGGAGGCAAGGTACCTTGTTCAAGGTCACGTGCTCAGCTAAGAGCTGTTGGAGCCAGAAGGTGGAGCAGAGTAGGCCTGTTTCACCTCACAGGACAGTGTCTCCCCTTTCAGGAGTGAAGACACTTGGAGAGCAATGAGTGTGAGGCTGGGTCCTGCAAAAGCTTTATATATGACTAACCCCATCACCATTAACCACATCTTACTTCCTGTAAGGGATAAATATAGGTACCTGATTAAAACAATTAAACCTGGGATGCCTAGCTGGCCTGGTGGTTGAGCATTTGAGTTTGGCTCAGGGCACGATTCCAGGGTCCTGGAATCCAGTCCCACATCAGGCGCCCCCCACAGGGAGCCTGCTTCTCCCTCTGCCTCTCTCTTTGTGTCTCTCATGAGTAAATAAATAAAATCTTAAAAAAAAAATTAAACCCGAGTCACCTGAGTTTTCAAGCCTACACTCTGAGAATCACAACGTGACAAAAGACACAGACGTTCTAGTCAGAAATGATTTATGTCCATGATGATTACTGTGACCCTGAAAAGACAGTTCATCATCCGGGCCTCCATTTCTACACATGGACAATGGAGGTGATGACAGTACCTACTTGGCTTCTTAGAAACAGGAGTAAGGCCATCATACAAATGTCTTTGAGAGATTTTAAGATGTGCTATACAATGATTACATGTGATGATGAATTTTCAGAAACAGGGAAGGCAAGGGAAATTCAAGTGATTATCAAGTGCTTCCTGAGGAATTTACATGGATTGTCCCATTAATGTGAACAAGAGCCTTTAGGAACCTGCTACGATATTATCATCCTCACTGCACAGGTGGGGGGCACTGAGACCCAGAGATTTTAAGTAACAGGTAGCAAATGGCAGGGGCAGGATATGAAATTTTGGCAATTTAGTGCCCAGTGGATAAGCGCTTTAACTACCCAGGGGCATTAGAATGACCCGAATTTGATTTCTAACCAGGTGATTCTTTGATTTCTTTCTCAGGTGATACAGTTGCTGCTGGACTGGGAGCCACACTGTGAGAACTGTGTTGCACAGAACTCTCCTGCTACCTCCCGCCTCACCAGTGGCCAAATCCGAGCCTTCTGGGGCCTGTTTACACAGCTTAGCTGGACATCCATGTGCACTAGATTCTTGATATATGTCATGTAGACACACATTATGCCAATGGACAAAGTGGCTGAAACCTTTACTGTCTCAGAAATCAAGGGAGAGAAGTTGCCCCGTGCCTGATGGCCCTGCAGGTGCCTGAGTCCTTGTAGCTATGGTGACCCATGCCCTTCCCCAGAGCCAGTTGGGGGTAGGGGTGGGGATGGGGGCATTTGTCTGGGGAAGGAAGGCACAGGGACAGATTCCCAGGCTGCCTCCCCACTCCCATCAGTCTTTCTCTCTAAGCTGCTCATGCTCTCAGATTTCCAAAATAATCTATGAATGGGGAGACCAGGCACAGCCTGCAAAAAGAGAAAGCACAGACGGAGAAGATTTAAATTTAATTAAACTTAATTAAATTTATATTTTTGAAAAGAAGTAAGGAAACAACTTCTGGAAGAACAGAAGCATTTCAGAAAACAAGGTTGAGCCGAAAGCAGGGGTAACAGGAAGAAGAGAGTGAAAACCAAGGGCATGCAGATGTCTAATTGTTCTGGAACTGTATTTGTTGGAAAGACTATAGGCTTTGTCCACTGAACTACCTTTATGTCTGTGTCAAAAATCAGTTGTTCAAACAGAGAACAGCCAAAACAATCTTGAAAAAGAGTAACATCACAATTTCCAAACTTACTGCAAATCTACAGCAATCAAGGCGGTGTAGTGCTATCATAAAGATAGACACCCGTGCACTGGAAAGTCCAGAAAGAAACTTTCATCATCAATTGATTTTCTGCAGTGGTGCCAAGACCATTTAATGGCGGGGAGAACAGGGTCAACAAATGGTACTGGGACAACTGGATCTCCACATGCAAAAGAATTAAGTTGGTCCCCTCTCTCATGCCATATATAAAAACTAACTCAAGGGGCATCTGGGTGGCTCAGTCAGTTAAGCGTCCAGCTCTTGGTTTTGGCTCAGGACATGATACCAGGGTGGTGAGATCGAGCTCTGTGTCAGGCTCCACGCTCAACAGGAGTTTGCTTGGATATTCTCTCCCTCTGTGCCTGCCCTGCTTGTGTACACACACACTCTCTCTCTCTCTCTCTCAAATAAATAAATAAATTAAAAAAAAATTAAACTAAACTAACTCAAAATGAATCAAAGACCCAAATGCAAGAGCTGAAACTAAAAGACTGAGAGGAAAACATAGGGGTAAAGTGACCTTGGATGAGGTCATGGGCTCAGGTCTTGTTTAATTTCATCAACAGTGCTCTATAGTTTGCAGCACAAGCCTTTCACATCTTTTGCTAGATTTGTATCTATGCATTTGTGCTGTTTATGCTATTATAAATGACAGGCTTTTTTAAATTTCAAATTCCAATTTTTCTGTTGCTAGAGTATAGAAATGAAATTGATTTCTGTGTATTGATCTGGTATTTTGCAACCTTGCTGAGCACACATCTTAGTTCCAGTAGCTTTCCAGAAGATTCTATCAGACTTTTTCCTACAATCATGGTATCTGGGCATAAAAGCAGTTTTACTTCTCCTCTTCTGATCTGGATGCCTTTTGTTTCTTTCTCTTGCTTTAAAGAACTAACTAGAACCTCTGCTACTTCGGAGAGGAGCAGTTCTTGTTCCTAGGGGGAAGGGGCCAGTTTTGACCATTAGGGAAGATATTACCAGTGGATTCTTCTGTGGTCGCCCTTTGACAGCTAGAGGAGGCCTCCTTCTATTCTTTTTTTTTTCTTTTTAAAGATTTTATTTATTTATTTGACAGGAAGAGTGAGAGAGCACAAGCAGGGGGAGCAGCAGAGAGGGGGAGAAGCAGACTCCCCACTGAGCAGAGAGCCCGACATGGGGCTCGATCCCAGGACCCTGGGATCATGACCCCAGTCAGAGGCAGATGCTTAACTGACTGAGCCACCCAGGCTTCTTCTTTACCCTTCCCCTTCTATTCTTAATTTGCTGACACTTTCAATCAGGAGTGGATCTTGGATGTTGTCAGTATCTACTGATACAGAAAACCCAGTGATCATAGATGGGAGAGTCCAAACTCAGGCAAGGCCTCTGTCTTCTCTCAGAAAGAAGAAGAGGGGAAGAAAGAGCCCTGCCCAATGAAAGGAGCCTGTCCTGGGCACCTGGGCCTGCCTCCCTTCTGCTCTGTATCTTACTCCTTGGCTGATATTCCTAGAGTTCAGACCTGTGGACTCCAAAGCTGATGCTCTTTCCTCTACAGCAAACTGTTTAAAGGTTTTGCTTCTGGAACTCAGCCTGACCAAAGTCCTGAAAATGGATGGAACCTCAGATTCCTCAATAATGTAAAAGTAGCAGCCACTTACTGAGCATTTTTGGAATATCAAGTACCAGGGTGCGACTATGGTGAGAGAGTGAAGACCCCACGGGTGCAGAATTTACAGAGGTACCCACAGGATGGCAGGTGCCTCACCTGTCTCATCTTCAACCTGGCTCTGCCAAGAACAGCGCTCCACAGTCTGCTTGCATCCACTCCCTAAATCCTCAAATAGCCCTACAGTGGTATGTGCCACTATTCTTAGTTTACAGGTGAGGAAACAAGATGAGAGAGATGAAGTGACTTGCCCAACTAGTAAGCTGGAGAGCTGGCATTTGAAAGCAAAAAAGTCTGTTTGTGTTCTATCTGTGCGCTTAGGCAGAGGTTCCCAGCTCTAGTGGGCTAGACTCTCCTGGAAGGTTGGTTAAAATATTGATGGCTGGGCCCCACCCCACAATTACCGATTAGTAGATCTGCTGTGTGGGCAGGAGAGTTTGCATTTCTTTTCTTTTCTTTTTAAGATTCTACTTATTTATTTGACAGAAAGAGAGAATATAGCAGGGGGAGCAGCAGGCAGAAGGAGAAGCAGGCCTCCCGAGGTGCAGGGAGCCCGATGTGGGGCTCAATCCCAGGACTCCTGGGGTGATGACCGGAGCCAAAGGCAGACGCTCAACTGACTGAGCCTACTGAGCTACCCAGGCACCCCGGAGAATTTGCATTTCTAAGAAGTTCCCAGTGACATGGATGCTGCTGGTCCAGGGACCACACTTGAGAACCACTGCACTATATGTCATACTTCCTCCTCTGAAACCTGTGTTCATCAGATCCCAGGGGGCATGAAGATTCGGAGAGTGAAAAAGAGAAGTCTGAGCCAACACTGCTGGGTCCCTCTGGTTTGCGGAAGGAAAGAAGGCATCAGTTTCCCAGGACTGGACCAAGAGTTTGCCTACCATCCATGTATGTGTTGGAACCCCAACCCCATTCAGAAGGCCTTGCACAGAATCAATGAGCAGTTATGAGTCGAATTGGAGGGGAACTGACTGGTCGCCATGGGACCTCTGTAGGGACTTATTCATCCTAAAAGAATGCCTGACATTTATTCTGAAAGGCGTCTTTCTATAGACCCTCAATCCTTGTAGTACAAAATGGCATTTTTTCTAAATATATTTTGAATGTTTTCTAATTTATTCTTAGACATCTATATCAGGGGGACACGGTACATCAAATTTTCAAGTCTTTGAACAAGGGCCATTGCAGAATAATAAGGGGAAGGGGGCATCAACACAGAGCTTTTCAACATGTTATTTAAAAAAAAAAAAAAAAGCAAACTGAAACCAGTCTTGGCAAAATCTTCAAGCTCTGAACATGTGACAACATTCCAGAGTGACCCTAGTGTCCAAGGAGTTAAATTTTTCTTTGAGCTCCCAAATCTTCGGACTGTAAGACCTCATCCAACAGCATTTGGTCCAAAAATGCAAGAAGGAAAAAGCTGATTTTATACATTCATTTGATTTTTTTTGAAAGATTTTATTCATTATTCATGAGAGACACACAGAGAGAGGCAGAGACACAGACAGAGGGACAAGCAAGCTCCATGCAGGGAGCTCGATGCAGGACTCGATTCCCGGTGTCCAGGATCACACCCTGAGCCAAAGGCAGGCACTAAACTGCTGAGCCAGCCGTGCTGCTCTCATTTGACTTTTTTTAAAAAAGATCTTGTTTACTTATTCATGAGAGACACAGTCAGAAGGAGAAGCAGGCTGCCTATGGGGAGCCCAATGCAGGACTCAATTCCAGGACCACGGGATCATGCTCTGAGTCAAAGGAAGATGCTCAGCCACTGAGCCACCCAGGTGTCCCCATTCATTTGATTTTTTTTTAAGATTTATCTATTTATTTATTTATGATAGACACACAGAGAAAGAGAGAGGCAGAGACACAGGAGGAGGGAGAAGCAGGCTCCATGCCGGGAGCCCGTCGCGGGACTCGATTCCAGGACTCCAGGATCGCGCCCTGGACCAAAGGCAGGCGCTAAATCTCTGAGCCACCCAGGGATCCCCTCATTTGATTTTTATAAGGAGTATCACAAACCCCCATTGCAAGAATTCACAGCATTGGCTGCACAGTGGATTCACTTGGGGAGCTTCTAGGAATCCCTTTGCTTCTGGCCATGCTTCAGACCCAGCATGTCAGAATCTCTGGGAGTGGAAAAAAAAAAAAAGAAAAAAAAAAAAGAATCTCTGGGAGTGGAATCAGGCTGGAGTGTTTTCGAAAGCCCCCAGGTGAGGCCAGTGGCAGGCCGGACTGAGAAAGCCCAGCTTTCGGGCGAGTGAATTCTTAGTGCATCCCCATAGCCTTCCACTGACTTTATGTATTCTGTCCACATCGACAAAGCGCCTCCTCAAATTGTGGCCCCCCTCTACACCGTCACCATGAATATATGCATGAACTCCATCTCGATGCCGTTGTCGGCACTGCTGCTCTCTGCAATTTCTCTCCTGGTCTAATCCATGTAGAATGATGCTGTGGTGGACAGGGGATGGACACAGGTTCTTCACTGTTTCTCCCATTGAGAGAAGGGCTCTAATTCCCTTCCTTTGAACCTGGGCTGGCCTTAGTGATGTGTTGACAAGTAGTCTGTGACAGAAGTGACGTTCCAGAACTTCTGAGCTCAGTTGCCAGAAGTCTTGCAGCTTTTGGCTGGGTATCTTCGAATGCCTGCTACAGGAGATGCCACCTACCATGGAAGAGCACCAACCATGCCGAACTGCCACGCCAGAGAGGCCCAGTGTAGGAGCCATGGTCAACACCTGCAGCCGAACCCATTTTGCCAGCCACCCCAGGCACATGAGGGGACCCTTGGATCCTCTGAATTCATTTTCCAGCCAAGTACCAGTTTGTATTTTCCCAGGTATTTGGGTTTGGATTTGTGGTTTGTTGTCACCTTTGCACACTGGCCTTGTCCCCAGGTAGGACTCTGATTCCAGATTCACACTCACATAGCACTTCTGCGACCCTGCATGTCCAACTCCCCACCTACATTGTTGTGACACGCGCTCCTGCCAAGGAGATTTTTTTTACATGAATGACTTTGAATTCCTTTCAATTCTTCTATTATTCTAAGTGTCCTGGATGGTGAGGGAGAAAATGAGATTTGTTTTCTGAGTCCAATACTCATATCCATGGCATGTTGAGTGCTACAGATGAAATAAAAACGTAGAGAGATATGAAGCATCATTCAGTGCTCTTTGACAAGAAGACCCTTGTAAGTGGATCCATAGCAACCTAAAAACACAGAAATAAGAAACTCTGTAAACCCTGAATGCTTTCTGCAGTAATATAATTTGGGTTGTTGGAGCCTTGAACAAAACTGCCTTTTGCATATATTATATATTTATTTTCTAAAACATGAAAGCATTCCAAAAGCAATAATTTGGGCACTTAATTACCCCTGACTTCTACTAATGTTTCTTCCTACTTAAAGTATGAACAGGATCTACTGCCCTCCTCACTTTTTTGGGGAGATTGAAATTTTTTAAAAAGTAGAGATATAATAATATTAGAGAAATTCAAAAACAAGGTAAAAATCCATATGCCTACCACTTTGACATAGTGATAACTATATTTTTATGTTCCCTTCTTGTTTTTACAAGTCATGTGTGTGCAAATACTGTTCCAGAGTCTCTGTACCCAATACTTTATCGTAAATATTTTCTGTGATCCCTCATAAACTCCATACCCATCATTTTTAATGGTTATAGAAGATTTCTTCAAGGCTTACACCATAATTTACTTTACCATCCTCTCTTTCCTTTTTTGAATATTTGGGCTGGTTCCAGTTTTTCACTAAACAACTCTTTGATGAATATTTCTCTGCATATGGCTTTTTCCATATTTCAGGGTATTTTCTTAGGCTAGCTTCCCAGAAGGGGATTATTGAGTCAAAGTGTATGAACATTTTTATGGCTTCAAAGTATCTTTTGAAGAAGGTAGGTGTTCCATTTCATGAGGTTCACAAACATTTAAAAAAAAGGAAATTTGGCTTCAAAAAAATCCCTTGTTAACGCATGTCTGTAAAACTTGGGGCTGTTCTGAGAGTTCCTTCAGTCCTTAAAGCTTGCCCTTTTAAATTAAAACAATTAGAAAGTTACTTTTGATTTTATTTGTTTTTGATGAGAGTCTTCTCTGAGATGTTTCACACAGTGGAGCTTTTCTACAAAGAGCTCACACAACACAGTTGAACCTTTCTCCTGGTGGTTCATGTGATGGGCATACCCGGCGGCTATTTTCTCTGGGTGTAATACCTGAGTGCTTCCAGGAATTTCTGCGGTCGAGAGGCTACTTGCTCCTTTGCAGAACAGCCACAGATGGCGGGCTCTTCTGGAGGTCTACCCCCACCTCTGGGCCCAGGGCCTGGCCTCCCAGCAGCAGGCTCCTGGAGCCAGTGGCCACCTCCTGGGGCACAGTGTCATCCTGAAGATGCCAATGCCCACTCTGATTCCTCCTCTTGACCTTCAGGCTCCAGGAAGCTCTTGGAACTGGGGGTCCAATGCCCAGACCCCCGCAAGCAGACAGTGAGGTGCCCACCTCAGCAGTTGTCCCTCTTGGCAAACATGATTTGTGAAGCATCGAGGCGGTGAACGACCAGTGTTGGGATTTCCTCAGAAGCTGGCATTGCCCGGAAATGTGAGGGCAAGTCCTGTGAGGCCTCAACAGCCTCTTCTGTGAAGGTGAGAATCTCTCAGCTGTCTTGCCAGGTGTGCCCCCAGACAGCCAGGTGGGCAGCCTGGGCGCGCAGGGAAGACTGGTGCCGTGCTCAGGTGGTGGAGTCAAGTGGGATGGGAGGCCTGAAGACCCAACTTGAATCTCAGCTCTGCCCTTCCTCAACCTACTGACCTTGAGAAATGAGCCCCTTCACCTCCTGAGTTTCAGTCTTCTCCTCTCTGAAGGAGGGGTGGGGTGGGGTGGGGAGGTGGCGGGGAAGAAGAGGTGTCCTACCACCGCCAGGGTTGCTGGGATGATCATGTGAGAGAAGCGGCGAGGAAGCCATGAAAGCCCCTCCCTCCGTGGGTCATGATCTTGTTTAGGTTGTAAGAACACAGATCCTCTGAGGCCGGTGCCAGCCAACATTTTATTTTGTCTGCTTTTTTGGCAGCAGAAGTTGAAATCTCGCATGTTATTAGGAATGGGAGCCCTGGAAAGGTTGGCCCCCCAGCCCTCCAAGGCCTGGAGGGGGCAGGGAAGGGGGAGGGGGTGTCCAGGCCTTGGTGGCACTAGGGTCCTGCAGGGAGAGTGTGTGGTACTTTCCTCAATGACTCTACGTGTGGGAACACTGAGTCACTAAATCCAGGAATCGGAGAAAGCATAAACCAAGATAAGAAGGGACTGTCCATGGAGAGGCAGGGGGAGGCCACTCTTCCTGAAAATGGCATCTTTTCAACCATCTTAAAGTAATATGATGATATGATGGTAGTTAAGAGTGTCGTAAGAATACTAGAGGACGCAGTGTGGGGGAAAGGATCTGATTATTTAGTTTATGATCAATGTTAGCAGGCAGGAGGTGGTCAAAGGGTCATGGGTGGTCCCGCCAATCAGTATTACAGGCCCCACTTTTGAGCTTGGCCCTGTACTTGACCTTATGCTTGGCATCTATTCTTTTTTTTTTTTTTTTTTAAGATTTTATTTATTTATTTGATAGAGATAGAGAGCATAAACAGGGCAGAGGAGGAGTGGGAGAGGGAGAAGCAAGCTCTGCACTGACCAAGGAGCCCCTTGTGGGGCTTGATCCAAGGACCCTGGGATGATGACCTGAGCAGAAGGCAGATGCTTAACCGACTGAGCTACCTAGGCACTCCTGGTTGGCATCTACGCTAGCACTTCCTCCGGCCTATTAGAACCTGGCCTGCTTGCACACAGTGGCAGGGAAGTTTGGAATTGGTTTGGAGAACCAGGCTGCCCATCTGATGCAGGTGCCAGGCTGTGGTTCAGGAAGATGAGAAATACTCTTAAGCCCTCTGGGCTTGAATCAGAGCCCTCAGCCCTCTGTGGCTGGTTCCATTGTTCACTGTGATCTAACACCTTTGAATGGCTAGGATCCACTTGCCCCCCACCCTGTGGGGAAATGCAAAACACAAGGGCAACGGGCCTCAGAGCAGGGCCCTGTGAAAATTGCCGGCCTCAGCAACGGACAATTGTTTGTCTCTCTTTGGGCATCTGGTTTTGGGAGACAGAGCAAGACTAGTTTAGCTCATCAGAAGTCACTTTAGCTTTCACTTTAGCCCTGAGATTTTGTAAGTCAAGTAGTGAGGGTGAGAGCAGATGACTAATGCTTACAGAGAGAGTCTCTCCATGTATCCACTCACTGGTGCTGATTAAGAATTTCTTTTTAAAGATTTTATTTATTTATTCATGAGAGACACAGAGAGAGAGGCAGAGACACAGGCAGAGGGAGAAGCAGACTTCGTGCAGGAAGCCTGATGTGGGACTGGATCCTGGGACCCCAGGATCATGCCCCTAGCTGAAGGCAGACGCTCAACCTCTGAGCCACCCAGGCGTCCCCTGATTAAGAATTTTGAAATGATCACCTCCTAACATGGGTTATAGCCCATTTATAGGCTACAAAATCTATTTAATAGGTTTTGATCCATAGGTCTTTTTTTTTCTTTTTTTTAAATCCAGTGGAACAGAACAGAATAGAAACTACCTGAGCTCACTACATGTAAGAAGGGCAATGTTGCTACGTGAAATGTTTGCTTCATAAGTGTGTGTTCATGGGATTGTGAGGCTGAGGGTCTTGTTCAAAAAAAATTGGAAAGCAACCATCTTCCAGCATTTCTCAGTAGGACACAATTGGCATGGTTGTGTGGGTATTTTTTTGTTGTATAGACTGCCTCTCACATTACAGAATTTAGCAGTCCTGGCCCCTGTCTGCCAGATGTTGGAAGCATCCCCATTCATTGTGACAAAAGGAACTTCCCTACCCGTACATTTCCGAACACCTCCTAGGGGTGCCTCTGGCCAGACCCTGAATCTGTAGGATTGAGGAAACCCATTGTTGATCTAGCACTACTCCTGCTGCTTTGCAGTCAAGCCCAGCAGAGCTGGGGCAGGAGGCAGAGTGGCATGTAAGGGGGAGAGAGAGGCTGTTTTTCTTTTTCTTCCTTTTTTTCTTTCTTTTTCCTTCCTTCCTTCCTTCCTTCCTTCCTTCCTTCCTTCCTTCCTTCCTTCCTTCCTTCCTTCCTTCCACAATTTTATGTATTTATTTGACAGAGAGAAAGAGAGAGAGAGAGAGCACAAGTAGGCAAAGCTGCAGACAGAGGGAGAGGGAGGAACAGACTCCCTACTGAGCTTAGAGCTCGATGCGGAGCTTGATCCCAGGACCCTGGGATCATGACCTGAGCTGAAGGCAGATGCCTAACAGACTGAGCTACCTGGATGACCCGAGGCTGTGTTTTTCATTAGCTGTTCTATTGGCCACTCTCAGAAGCAAGGTGTGGCCCTGCCATGTGGGGACATCAGTCCTTAATCAGTAATAAAGCTCCTATCACTTTGGGCAGATGGCATGTCTTGCTGTCTCCAGCTTATGATAAGGACACATTTATCAACTCTCTTCCTCCTTGAGCCAAAAATAGCTGTGATCTGTAGTGCTTCCATATTTGCTATTGCCTTCTCTACAGATACTGGGGAAGTGACAGGTATTATCTGATGTGTTGATGATGGGGTTGGGGTAAGACAGAAGGCAAGCAGTGCATAGCTGTGGGGTTTGCCTACATCCTGTTCGATAGACCTCCTTTCTTTAGCCAAATGATATCTAGGGGATGCCCTAGCTGTCTTATTTCTTTAAATCTGCACGGTAGAGCCTAATTGGATTTGCTTTGGAATCAGGTGCAAGATCCCTCCTAGTTCTGGGTTGCTTTGTCTCCAAAATCTTGGATTCTAAAGGCCTTAATTCAACAGAACAAATGATCTCTTGCTCTTTCAAGGGTGTGGTGAGTGGGAAGGTCCATCCAAGAGAAGTGTTGGCAGTCTGAGGCTAGAAATGGCAAGTGCATCATTGTGTGGGGTTATATTTCAATTGGAAAGTGTCCTAATGCACAAAATGCCAAGATCAGGTTCAGGAGCCAGGTGCTGTTAAGAAATATAGATGTTGGAACTTCAGGCCAATGACGATGAAACTTCAGTGTGCAGAAGATGGGTCAGGGGAGCTTCTTAAAATTCCAGTTCTCAGGTTCTGATTTGGTAGGTGTTAGGTAGAGACGCAGAATCTGCATTTTTAACATTCTCCCACAAAATAAATCTGATGCATATGGGCCACAAGTTAAAAAAAACACTGGTCTGGACCAATGCTGACTAATGCAGAGTGGCAGAGTGATATGCTCTAGGGGAGCACTTAGCAAAGTGGGCAGAGACTTAGGGGCAGCTCATAAGAATGAAACATTTATTTCTTATTATCTTTCTGATTTGTAATGGTCTTGATTCTGGGTATATGGGGAACTTGGCAGGAGCCCCACAAGACAGAAAAAAGATCACTGGACAGGCGTTAAGACACACTTGGCTCTGGCTTTGCGTTGAATTAACTGTGGTCCTGGGAAAGCCCCTTCCTTTGTCTGGTCAGGAGTGGAGAATGGCTTGACGACTTCTGAGCATTCTTCTAGATCTGATATTCTATGATTATAGCTATGGGCTTTTTTTTAAAAAAAGATTTTATTTATCTATTCATGGGAGACACACAGAGAGAGGCAGAGACACAGGCAGAGTGAGAAGCAGGCTCCCTGGGAGGGGCGGGATGTATGACTCGATCCCAGGACTCCGGATCATGCCCTGCCAAAGGCAGGACACTCAACTGCTGAGCCACCCAGGCATCCCTAAGTCCGGGCTTTTGTTTATATCGACAAAGGCATTGTATAATAATAAAACAGAACATTGCTTAGTGACTGCTATGTGCCCACTCTCTATTACTATAGATATTTTTCTTGTTCTTTAAAGATTTTACTTATTTATCGAGAGAGAACGAGCAAGCGAGAAATAGAGCACAAGTAGGAGGGAGGGGCAGAGTGAGAGGGACATATACTCTCAGAGTCAGAGGGACTCCCTGCTGAGCGAGGAACCCTGACTCTATCCCAGGACCCTGAGCTCATGACCTGAGCTGACTAAGTCACCCAGGTGCCCCACTATAACTATTTTTCAATTTATGACACTTGAGGCACAGAGATGTTGAGTGACTTTCTTAAGGTCACACAGTCGGTAAGAGACAATCCATGAATTTAAATCTATACGATTTTGGATAGTCTCTGCTACTCATATGTCAGATGTTGGATGGAGTCCTTTTGCCCCTTGAAAATGACCTTTGCCTCCATCATTCTGTGCCTTTTGGAAGTCCAAAATTGTCCTCAATATCTAAACAAATTCTCAGAAAGCTGAAGTTCCTATGCTTATCTCTGATGCTGAAGTCTTGTTTCTACTAAGTTCTAGTTATGGCTCATTAGTGTATCCTCTGTGTGCAGCCTTCGTTTGGTTCTGTTGACCAAGATGGGAATTCATCTTTCAGTTGATGTCCACAAAACCCCATTTCACAAGGCTTTTATGTATTTAGAAACTTGATTGAAAGCTTTGTTGTTGCTTCAGGAAGGGGACCTGCAGGAGGAGTTTCCACTGCTGGAACGCAAATGGCTATAAACTATAGGTTAGGTTTATAGTTTCTCAAATGGTCTGGGGCCACTCCTGCTACAGATGTTTTACTGGTGCTTCATCTACAGACTTTCTGGCCTGTGTGTTGATGGTGCTCTTACTCTCTGTCTTAACCTGGGTTTCAGAAAGCAGAGCTCGAGGCAAAGACTTCTATACTACTTTCTTACAGAGTAAGATCCCAGGAATGAGGGAAGTGGGAATGAGTCAAGGAACAAGAAAAATACATAAGAGGCATCAAGTGCAAATAATTTCTCCCTCTTGTGGGAATTTCTTTTTCTTTTTTTAAGATTTTATTTATTTATTCATGAGACAGAGAGAGAGAGAGAGAGAGAGAGGCAGAGACAGAGGGAGAAGCAGGCTCCCTGGGAGGGGCGCGATGTGGACTTGATCCTGGATTCCGGGATCATACTCTCAGCCAAAGGCAGACGCTCAACTGCTGAGCCACCCAGGCGTCCTGGGAATTTCCTTTAACAAGCTAATTTGTAGGGTGATTCATCTGAGAGAGGAAGGGAGAAATATCTATTCACTGGTTTCTATCTCCCGTTATTCAAAAGTCTGCCACGTAGGATTTCCTTTGCATTTCCTAGTAGCTTATGCGTGGGCACTAAGTGAATCCTGCTGCATCTCAGGCTTCAGGATCGATGGAGAAATCCCAAAGCAGGAGGCGGTGGTACCCAGTCTGGGTGTAAGGCTGCCAGGCTGTGCCCACGGTTGGCTGGAATGCATACAGAGGTGATGGCTGCAGCGAAGGCTGTGGCTGGCACACACGGCCACTTGGAAGCAGGTAATGGGAGGATTTGGAGTGGTGAGCTAGGGATGTCTAATCGGGTCCTCCCATGTACCTCTCAGGTTTGCACATGAGGTCCCAATAGATCCGGCTCCCATGCTAGAATATGGGGCTCCCGATGTGAGAACAAGATGTTCTCTTCAAGTGCAAGTCCAGCCAGTCAGAGAGTTCCATTCCAGATCATAGCCAGCTGAAATCTTCTGGAAGACTTTAGGCAAGAGGTTTAGTGAAACATGCTACAATCTTCCAGCTGTGATGAGTGTCACTTCCCTTCGATGTTGCCCATTCTACATTTCTTTCTTTTTTTTTTTTCTTAAGATTGTATCTATTTATTCATGAGAGACACACACACAGAGAGGCAGAGACACAGAGGGAGAAGCAGGCTCCATGCAGGGAGCCCGACATGGGACTCGATCCTGGGTCTCCAGGATCACACCCTGGGCCGAAGGTGGTGCTAAACCACCGAGCCACCCAGGCTGCCCCATTCTACATTTCCTTTACTTTTGGCTCACACTATCCATGGTCTGAGTTGTTCACCTGCTGAGGTGACCTGGACCTTCATCCTTTAAGAATCTGATCCAGGGACACCTGGCTCATTCAGTTAAGTGTTTGACTCTTGGTTTTGGTTCAGGTCATGATCTCAGGGTTGTGAGATCCAGCCCCACATTGGGCCCTGTGCTCAGCAGGGAGTCTGCTTGGGATTCTCTCTCTCCTTCTCCTTCTCCTCCTGCTCATGCATGTGCACACACTCTTTCTAAAATAAATAAATAAATAAATAAATAAATAAATAAATAAATAAATAAATATTTTAAAAAAAGAATCTGGGGCACCTGGGTGACTCTCAGTCAGTTAAGCATCTGCCTTTGCCTTGGGTCGTGATCTCAGGGTCCTGGGATCAAGCCCAGGCTTTCTGCTCAGTGGGGAGTCTGCTTCTCCCTCTCCCTCTGCCCCTCCTCCCCACTCATACACACAATCTCTCACTCTATCTCAAATAATAAATACATTAAAAAATATGATCTATTTGTTGTCTTGATTGTTTCATTTGCCATCAGTACAGAATACGGAGGCACCAAGATATCCCCATGAAATTACCTGAGCTCCTCTCTACTCTCATAAGGTAGGCAGCTGCTGTTACATTTCTCATAGAAATCAGTCTCCTTGTCCCCATCAATACAGCCCATCTCTTCTTTGTCTGTTGGCTCTCTGGCATGAGCATCTTAAAATGACCAGGTGATCTCAGCTTCAAGTTTGGCAGCTTCACTGTATCTTCTGGAAGGATTTTTCCATGGAAACCAGCACCTCTACTCTGGAAGAGCCTAGGGTTTCAGTGGAGCACTGGGACAGAGGGTAAAAGAGCTCAAGCTTCCTACTATCTCTTGGCTTCTAGATCCAAGTACTTAACCTTGGATCTAGAAGCCACATACTGGGGCAAAAAAAGGAGACATGAGGAGGCACGAACCATGTGCTGACCAAGAGCCTCCCACTCTGGAGGAGAGGGCCACAGCCTTGCACTGTGTTGTCCCTAAACTGGTGCCTTAGCTGAGCCTTTTTTTTTTTTTTTTTTTTTTTTTAGCTGAGCCTTTTTAACAGGCCCTTCCAATGTTGTATTAAGCTAGCTGCTTCTGGGTGATGTGGTACATGCTAAAACCAGTGGATTCCTTGGCCATTCACCCATTGCCATACCTCTTTTGCTATAAAATGGGTCCCTTCATCTGAGACGATGTTGTATGGGCCACTATACTGATAAATCAAGCATCCTTGGTGCTGGCAAAGGTACTTGGTCAGGGAAAGCAAACCTATATCCAGATAAGTATTGATGATGATAAAGGGAGAATTTTTCAGGAAAGGGTCTGAAGAAATCGACTTGACACCAAGTGGCTGACTGCTCCCTTTGGGACATGGTGCCATATTGAGGAGTCATGGTCAGTTTCTAAGCTTGCATGTTGGACGTGCCGTAGGGTCAATAGCTAGATCTGCTTTAGACAGAAGGAGCCCATGCTGTTGGATTTTTGCTTAGCATTTACCCTTGCCATCATTGTTACTCTGTTCAAGGCTCCCCCACGTCAGCCCTAGGGTAGCCAAGGAGAGAGGCTGGCTGATATCCACAGGATGAGTCACTCTGTCCACCTAGTTGTTGACTGTCTTTCCTGTGGTGGGTACTTTCTGGTGAGCATTGTGAAATACAAGGACCAACACATTGTGTGCCCATTCCCATAGGTCAAGACATAATAACATTTTCCTATACTTCTTTGTCCCTGATAACCCAGTCTTATCTTTCAGACCCCTGGCCAACATCCGAGACCTTCGTACACTCCTTAGGCATGTATGCACATGTGTAACTCAGACCACTTTTCCCTTCCCTAGAGTGGTTGACCAAGTCTATCACTCATGATTCTCCCCTCTGGGAGACATTCTCTTCACAATTATCCGTTAGGGCCATCCTCGAAATGGTTACAATACAGAGACAGTTCATGTTCAACTAGCACCAACACATTGCACTGACTCATCTGTGAAACAGCCTGAATTCTTTCCTTCTCTGTTTTTGGGACATAGGAAACCACCCAGAATCCACAGGTGTGCGCTGAAGAAGGGGTATGAGTGCAAAGTGTCAGGTGACATGGGACTCTAGGCTACCTGTTCACATAATTTAGCTGTGCCTTTTCTAGATCTGTTTAGGCATTTTCTCAAATATATAAATGGGATAGATATACTTAACTTCTGGCAGAGCACTTATATTAAGCTACTTGACTTAATGGAGCCTGGTGGGAAAGGTCAAATGGCAATCCTTAAAACTACCTCCATTTCTCCACTTCCCAGAGTAAATACGAAGCAATACCATCCCCCAGGAAGTATTTCAGAGATTAGAGCCCCTATTAAGATTTAAGTGGTACGAAGGTGGTGACTCCCATTATATTTTCACCAGTTCACTTCCATGGCCCTTGCAGAAGCCAAATGGATTGTGTGCAGAAGCCCCTCGTCTCCACACACCTGGGATGCACCATGATCCAGCAAGTGCAGTCACAATCCCTACCAGTGGGGAAAATTGAAAGCAGTTTGCTTCCATGTGGCAAGAAGAGCACTATATGTCTCCTTTTTTTTGCCCCAGGACGGTGTTAACTCTCCAATTCTCTGTTATAATATGGTTCACAGGGACCCTGTCATCTTGATAAATGCCACAGGTCATAATGCTAGTCCCCTCCGTCGATGGCATCGTGCTGATTGCACCTGGTGAGAGGGAAAGGACAGTCACCCAGAGACTCTGTTCTGATGCACGAGGGTCAGAGAGCGAGAGGTAAGCTCTGCCTTAGCCTTACCCTCGGTTCTCAGGCAGCAGTTTTTGGTAGCTCTGGCTTTAGGGAGTACAGTCCCAGGAAGCAGAAGTGAGGACAGGGGAGTGAAGCAAGGAAGGAGAAGGAACCCGTAAGATGCATTAGGTGAAGACATCAGTCTCCCGAGACCTTCTTCTGAGATGCCTTGTTAACGGCTTTCTTGGGACAGTGCATCTGGGAGAAGCAGGGAGAAACAAGTATTTGCTGGCTTCTGGGGGCAAAAAGTCCACTTCCCAGCATGTTATTTCCACATCACTTCCAGGTTGCTTGTGCTGGGTGGATCATGCAATGTGGCAGCATCAGCAGGGAGCCCGTGGAGCAAGAAGGGAGAGGTGTTCCGCATGAGTATGGGGTACGGGGGGCAAGGGACTCTGGGTGCCTACGTGTTCCCACCAAGTGAGAAAGGGACTCCAGCCGGTCAGCAGTTAAGAGCTGTTGGGTCAGCGGTAATTCCCCAGCACCGCAGGTCTGTGTGGGCAGAGAAAGTTCTCAGGGAAAGGTAAGCAGGTGCTTGCTACAGCACACATGAATGACAAAGGCAGAGGGGACAGGGACCAGGGACTGACAGTGGTACTGAAGAGGGTCCGACACACTCTCCCTCCTCGTCCTCTTCCTTTCAGGATTGTCAGATTTTCAAATTCATCTTTTTCTCTTATGCAGCCCTCTCTTCCCCCTTTGCACATCCAAACACATCCAGGTGGTTATTGGAACAAGGTTCCTCAATGGAAGCTGTTGGGGGCTTCAACAGTCACTGTTTTTTCTTGATCACCCAAAGGGCAGCCTTCTTTGGTTATTCTAGTACATTCTTTTCTAGTCAGCTAGCCAAGTTTATTCCCCCCCCCCCCCCTTTTTTTGCCCATGGAATCAGATGAGGATGCAAGCTCTGGGTGCCTATGTGAGCTCTGTCACCATAATCCCCCAGGAGAGATATTATCCCTTGTCCTGAACAACCACACTGAGCTATGTGGTTGGTAACTTCTTCTCAACCCAAAATTTGGGATGCTTCTCACTGATTTTTGTACATCTTCCAGCTGCTGGAGGCAGCCTGGAGAATGTTCCTGGAGACTGTGTTTTCTGGGACACTTGGGTGGATTATGGGAAAATGGAACAACACATTAATTTAGCTGAGTCCTGGGAGAGCTGAGACACAAGATCCCCACGTCTCCACACATCTAATCTCTCAGATCGTACTGAAGCTGTGGTAAACAATTTAAGACCCACTTGGGTATGACATGAGGCTTCCTCTTGGCTGTTTCTACTACTTCATATTGAATGGAAGGAAATCGCTGAAACCCTCAAAACACAGTCTGGCAGGAGGTAAAATGCCTTGCTTGGCGTCCTGCCCCCATTCCTCCCACACCTGCAGCTGGGACCGTTTGGATGCCCTGCACCCTCCCTGTCTTCCATCAGCCTGAGCTCACAGTTCCCACCCCTGGGACCAACTTCAAAATGAGAGCTCTGTTGGCTGTGAACATGGCCTAGCTTCCCGGGTAAAGTAAGTACAAAATTAACAATATTTTTTAATAAAGATTTGATTTATTTATTCATGAGAGAGAGAGAGAGGCAGAGACACAGGCAGAGGGAGAAGCAGTCTCCATGCAGGGAACCTGATGTGGGACTCCATCCCGGGACTCCAGGATCACGCCCTGAGCTGAAGGCAGCGCTAAACCACCCAGGGATCCCCAAAATTAACAATATTAACATGCATTTGTTTCCAGTCATTCATACAGAAGAAATGTGCTTTGGGGACTTCCATCTTTAGATTCCAGTGAATTGGATATTATCCGATAAGTACACAGAAGCAAACAAAATATAAAATTTGCACATAAGATCTCCCTGCCAGCGTAATAAAGGAACCTGCTCTGCCTTATGCATACAGATCTTCCTCTACTTAAAACAGGGTTAAGTTCTGATAAGCCCATTATAAGTTGAAAATATCCTAAGTTGAAATGCCTTGAATGCATTTAACCTACAGAACATTGCACCTTAGCCTAGACTCCCTTAAATGTGCTCAGAACACTTACATTAGCCTGCAGTTGGGCAAAAGCATCGCAAGACAAAGCCTGTTTTATAATAAAGCATTGAATATTGCATGTAATGTATTGGTACTGTAGTGAAAGTGAAAAATAGAATGATTGCATGTTTACCCTCATGATCAGGTGGTTGAGCGGGAGCTGTAGGCCTGCTCTGCATCATGAGGGAGTATCATCCTGTATACACCTAGCCCAGGAAAAGATCAAAATTCAAAATTTAAAGTACAATTTCTACTGATTGCATATATTGCTTTCATACTATTGTAGAATTGAAAAATCATAAGTTAAGCTATTGTAAGTCTGATACCATCTGTACATACCCTGAATTATAAATAGGACCACAGTTAAAACCTACCAGTCAAAATGCAGCCCTGCCTTCATCCTTCCCATAGCATATGTAACTAAGGAGGGGCAAGGCTTTTTTCATAGCAGCATCTTGGTTTTCATATTTTTCAAGGTATATATACTTTATTTATATATTAAACATACAGAAATATGTTCTTCTACATCTTTCTTGAAACCTGACTCTATATCTATGCATCTTTTTATTTTTTATCTATTTTGAACAGAGACATGAGTGCTCAATCTATTCCACTTTTCTTTCTTTATTCTTCTTTTTTTAGGGGGAGGGGCAGAAGGAGAGTCTTAAGTAGACTCCACACCCATCATGTAGCCTGATGTGGGGCTCCATCTCACGCCCCTGAGATCATGACTTGAGCTGAAATCAAGAGTTGGATGCTTAACCAGTTGAGCTACCCAGGCACTCCCCACTTTGCTCTTTTTTTTTTTTTTTTTTTTAAATTTTTATTTATTTATGATAGTCACACAGAGAGAGAGGCAGAGACATAGGCAGAGGGAGAAGCAGGCTCCATGCACCAGGAGCCCAATGTGGGATTCGATCCCGGGTCTCCAGGATCACGCCCTGGGCCAAAGGCAGGCGCCAAACCACTGCGCCACCCAGGGATCCCGCTCTTTTTTTTTTTATAAGAAAGACAGAGTGCATGTCATGGCAAATGATGCATAGCCTTGCTGTTGAGGAATAATAGGGAGTGGTGAGGACTGCAGCAAACTGGAAAGCATGGCCTTAGCTGAAGACAACAGCCCTTTTGCAATGCTAATCAGCTGTTGGCACAGGGAATTCGGGCCCTGTGTTGCCAGGTTTTCCAAAAATTTAAGAAGAAACTGGAAATCTAGACTAATGTAAAATCACCTAATTATCCAATATTGCTAACTAGTTTAACGTTGAACTTGTCACCAGATAAGTTGAACAAAACAGACCTACAGGCCAAATTGAGCCAATGGCCACCAGTTCGCAACCTCTGTTTTTTTGTTTTTGTTTTTAGATTTTACTTATTTATTCATGAGAGACACACACACACACAGAGGCAGAAACAGAGGCAGAGAGAAGCAGGCTCCACGTGGGGAGCCCGATGTAGGACTCGATCCCAGGACTGCGGGATCACGCCCTGAGCCAAAGGCAGATGCTCAACCACTGAGCTACCCAGGCATCCTCACAACCTCTGGTTTTAACGGTCACATAGAACCACAGGCCTATCATAAAACTGTAATTGAAATGGATGTTTCTAAGCAATGTAGAAATATATTCTAAGCTGGAGCTCTAAGAAGGTCAGTTGTATTTCCAGCTGATGTGATTCTTCATAAGCAATAGAGAAATATAGAATTAAGAGAGCAATTCTCTATGGTTAGTAATTTATTCTAAAGGTATTGTAGTACAGAGCAGCTTCAAGGAGGAGAGAATCACATTCACAGTGAGTATGAACAGATGAAGAGAGAAGCCCGAAGCAGACAATTTTGTCAGAATGCATTTTGCCTTGTGTGCTGATGCCACAGGGGGCCACCGTAGCTCCAGAGCTGCTTTGGCTGCGGGGGCTTCACCCTCTTGAAGCTGGGTCTGCGGTGTCACCTCTCTTGCAGTTGTGCCCTTTGCCAGAATCTCACCACCATCAGTTATAGAAGCTAACATCCAAATGGCCATTATCTTGCACCAGACACTCTGGTAAATGCCATGTATGTCAGTAACACCTCCATCCTCCCAACAACTGCTAGGAAAAACTCTTTGTCATCTTCATTTTACAGATTTCATATAGCTCATAAATAACAGAGCCAGGAGTCACCAGGCAGCATGATCCCAGGGCCCCCAGTTCATAATTCCTACCTTCTCTGGGACCTCTTGGTTGTTAAGAGGTCTGTCTCTCTTGTGACAGAGAATTCACTACCACTAAGGATCTTCTGCAACATTTGAAGTCCTTACCCATTTGTGTACTTCTCTTATGTGTCTTCCTCTTCGGCCCTGGGACTTGTCAATCTGTCACTTACTAGATAGTCAATTTAGTAAATTGCATGGCCTTTCTGAGCCTCAGTTTCCCCATCAATAAAATGGGGACAGGAGGGAGATGGCTGGATCAGATTCCTCAGGGCTCTATCCACTGTAAATGTTCTGGGATTCCACAATGCTCAGGGAATACCAATGATTTCAAGGCCACATGCATACCCATCAATCAGCATGTCATTGAAGGTCTTGGCTCTGGCACTGCCCTGCTCACCAGTCCCCGCTCCAAACCCAGAAGTTTTTATTTATTTACTGCAAGTGTGCATCTCTAGGAGTCCTGCCTAACCCTCCCTCCTCTGAAGGCCCCACAAACTCTCCTTCCCTCCTCCAGAGGCTTTCATCTTGATGCCTCTCCTGCCTTCTCCAGGCCATGCTTCTCTCTTCCCATTCTGAAGACTGTTCACATTAATCCCAGATGTGTACAGAATCCAGATATGCAGCCCTTTACAGGGGCCAGAGCACTGCGGGGTGCGAGTTTTCTTATGGAGAGACTCACAGCCACTTGCCCACATCAGGACCATCATGTCCACTATCCAGATGAAGAAATTAAAAAATCAGAAATAGCAGGATTTGTCCAACTTTGCTCCATAGCCCAGGCCAGAACTGGAGTGGAAACCTAGCTCCTGACCACAGGCTGGAGCTCCCTTGGGAGCCCTCACTGGCCATGTAGGCATTAACCCTTTCACGCTGGGGCACTGCATGTCTCCAGTGGGTCCAACCCCCTTGTTCTCGGGTCCAGGGTGTGACAAGTGGTGAAGAGCATGGGTGCTGGCACCTGTCCTGCATAGGTTGGGCATGTTTGAAGCCTCAGCTTCCTCACGTATGAGATGAGGTGGGGATTAAGTGAGATAACACAGGTATAGGTAGCCCCTGCTTTTCAAAAGTTCACATTTAACCACTTTGCTTTTATGAAAGACCTATGGGAATACCTGTTTTCAGTAACTGAAAGAAATTCTGAGAGGATTTTCACTTTCGAGATTCAAAGGAGCAAAGCAAAAATAGTGCTGAGTATCTTGCGGGCAAGCTGTTATCGATGCAGCGGGGACCCAAAGCAGTGTGATTGGTCCCCCACAAGCATCTCAGCATCCAGCTGTCACCGTTTTGGACTGGGTCTGTGAGCATCTGTGCTTTATCTCAATTTATTTTGGGCATCCTTAGCAAGATGTGTCCTAAGGTACCAGAAAAGCCTAAGAGGGGTTATTTTTGGGAACTCTCAAACATTTTCCTATATAAATTAAAGGTAACTGCTTCTTCCTTTACATCGTTTTGGCTCATGAAAGATTTCATAGGAACGTTCTACTTTCCGAGGGTGGTGTGTGTGTGTGTGTGTGTGTGTGTGTGTGGGATGGGACCTGTAAAGCATTTATTTAGCACAGGGTCTGGGAAATAATAAGCGCTCAATAAATGTTAGCTATCATGTCCGTCCCCGTCCCATCTCCGGGGGCCTAACTCAAATAACTAGAAATGAAAACCAGGAACTGACCATGGGGGCCACAGCCCACCTGGCTACCTGGTGCATCAGGAAGAGGGGCTCTCAGGGCTTGCCAGCTTCAGACCTGTGTAGGTCCCCTTGGACCTCCACGGTGTCTCCTCTCACCCCCAAATCTTGCTCCCCTGTGCGTGCTGGTAGCCGAATGAAAAGCCTCCATTTGAGGGCTTAGCCAGTGCCAGGCCCTGTGCTAAGCTCTATACACGAGGGATAGTCACACGGGCCCGGGGTGGCTTCTGGAGGCTGAGCCCGGTTCCCCTTTTCCACATCGTGGCAGAGCCTGGAGTGGCGGCTCACCTGGGACTGTGCCCCTTCGCTCCCCCTTTATGGGCATTTCCTACCACCAGGCACTACATTAGCCAGATAACAAAACAAATACTACATTCTCACCCTCCTGAAACGTGCATTCCCCGGGGCAGGGGGTGGAGGAGGCTCGCAAGTTATAGAGAGGAAAACTTTGGAAATATTCGATACGTTTAGATGTTTTATTAGGATTATTCTTTGCGGGGCAGCCCCGGTGGCCCAGCGGCTTAGCGCCGCCTTCAGCCCAGGGCGTGATCCTGGAGACCAGGGATCGAGTCCCACGTCGGGCTCCCTGCATGGAGCCTGCTTCTCCCTCTGCCTCTGTCTCTCATGAATAAATAAATGAAATCTTAAAAAAAAAAAAAAAAGGAATATTCTTTGCTGCATGTGTTTATATGGAAGACGTTTATACCACCCCCCTCCCTCTCCAAAACGGGCTCCCGCTTGCGGGCATCGCCGTGCGCCTGGGCTTGGCGCATCAGGCAGGAGCCCGGGAGCCCCGTCCCGCTGTGCGACCCCGGGCGTTCGCTGCGTCTCCCCGTCTCCAGCCTCAGTTTCCTGCTCCGTCGCGCCAGGACAGCGCCGCGACCGCCAGCTCCCGGGCTGCTGGAAGGATCCCATTGGCTGGTGCACGGAGAGCGCTCGGCCCGCGGGGCAGCCCCGACCCGACCGACGCCCGGCTCCCGCTCCCCCGGGGAAGGTTACGTAAGGCCGGCGGGGGTGGCGGCCGCGGCCCGGAGCGCGCCGTCGGGAAAGGGGCGTGGGGACCCCCGGGGCGTGAGCGCGGCGGAGTCGGGTTTCAGAGCGCGGGTGACTCAGGGGAGCCGCGAGGCCGCCCGCCCCGCTGCCCAGCGCCGCCTTTGTTCGCTGCAGGAAGGGCGAGCCGGGCGCACGGGGCCTTGGGGGCGCGCGGGGCTGCGGGATGGCGCCAAGGTAGGACCCGCTCCCCCGCGCCCCGGGCCCGCGGCCCCGCGCCCGCCTCACCTCTGCCCCCGCCACCTCTTGCAGGAGGGACGCGCGCTCCTGGCGCCTGCTGTGGCTGCTCTCGGTCTCCGCGCTTCTCCCCGCGCCCACCCGGACCCGCTCGGCGACAGGTAAGCGCCCGGCCCTCGGGCACCGCCGCCCCGCGCCCCGCGCCCCCCGCCCCGCGCCCCCCGCCCCCCGGGGCAGCCGGGCTCGGCGGCGGGCGTGCCTGCCTGCGCTCCTCATTCCTGGACATAAAAGGGAGTCCTCGCCGCGCCGGGCGGTGCAGGGGGTGCGAGGGGCGAGCCCGAGGCCGCGGCACCGGGCAGCGGGGCGCGCCCTCGGGGCACCGTGGAGCGGGGCGCGGCGGGCCGTGCACACAGGTGCGGGAGCGTGACCACAGCGGGGACACCCGGGGGCCTGTGCCGCGCAAGAAATAACGGGACTGAACGAACCTCGATGCTGCCTCGCTTAGCTCCAGGTTACCTGCGGGAGTCCCCGTCCGCCCTCGCAGTGGCGCCCTGGGTGACGAGAAGAGCTCGGGGCGGGGAGCCAGGGGACCCGGTCCCTCCTGTTCCCCGAGCCTCACTTTCCCCCCCCAGCACCCAGAGGTGGGTGGATGACTGACGGCTACAGTCGGAGTTAAAACACCTTTCGGTTAAGGGGTGTGTTCAGGCTGCTTGAATTGTTGGCTGAGTTAGGTGACCCAACTCAGGGCAGGGAATTTCACCTCTCTGTGCCTCAGTTTCTTCATCCAAAAAAAAGGGGGGGGGGGAATAATTAGACCACCTTTCCTGGGGGATGCCGTGAAGATTACAAGAGATATTAGAAATATCCAATGTTTCCACGCTGCGGCCCATGCAGGCACAAAGTAAGTGGTAGAATTTCTGGGTGGATCTTTGCAGTCGCCGCGTTAGCAAGCAGTGCAGGCAGTTTGACAGCAGAGGACACTGAGGAGGAGAGACGCTTCAGAAGTGGCCTGTCCAAAAGGCGGGATCTGGGCTCCCATCCTTCCTCCCTCAGTCCTTTCCCCTTACCATTTTGCACAACTCTCTTGTCCCAGCAGTAGCCTCCCTCTTCTTTTGGTTTTAGAAAATCAGTACATAGCCTCAATAGAATAAGTGTGTGTGAGAAGGGGTAACAGCCTCTCTGTCCTTTTGAAGGAAACGGACTATTGAGGGTGGCCCAGGTTAACTCTTTGTGTGCCAGAGGAAGCCCGGGACAGCCTGGATCATTGTAACCTTGGGAGCAAGACCCAAACTGGCAGCGGCCACTTTTCCTGCCAGAGCCTCCGGCCTGGCATTTCTTGCAGATCAAAGGGCAGCTGGAGCACATATTGGCTGCTCAGCACCGTGGTCCATGTGGAAATGCTGCAGTTTGGCATGTGATATAGGGTATTGCCAGCTCAGTGGCAGAGGGCAGCTTCGTGTTTCCCGGTCTTTTGTGAATTTTGCTGCAACCCCCACCTCCAAAAGGAAGAAGATTCTGGGGAAAGAGACTTTGGTGTTTCTTTCTCCTCTTGTGTTTGAAGGCTGGACTCCTCGATGTCAAGTCAGTTGTTAGAAACAACACAGAGGATGTCCTGTTCCCATCCATAACGTAAAAGGGGAGTGCCAGGAAACCCTCAGAAGCTGAAAAGGGCAAAGAAAGGGCCATTTGCAACTGATGGGTATTCAGCGTCGCTCTGGGCCTCTGCAGAGACTTCCTAGACGTGTGAAACGTCCTCCTGCAAACCAGATTTTTGCGGGCAGTTTAATCATGCTCACGCTTATAAACAAATCACTTTCTACATTCAGGCAGAGGTGTGAGCAGGTCCAGGTTACATTTATCCAGTCCTCAAAATTGCTCCCGGAGGCAGGCACTGGAGCTGTTTATGTCTCTGTGCTTCAGTAAGGAAACCACTTCCCAAAGTCTCCAGGCTTCCCAGGCCCTGAGGGTTTCTTGGCCCACCCTGTTTAAAGAGACCCTTGTCCATGGGACCCTGTCCCCCACGCGGATCCTCGTGCCCCTGATGCATCATGGCCCAGCTAGTAAAGTTACAGTGTCATTGGAATACCTGCTATGCAGTTATAAGGAGGTTGTTTTGGAGCCGGGAAAAGTGGCTTCACAAGTAATTTGTTCCTGCTAAGAAAATCCTTATATGTGCAAATATTTACTTTTCTTTCAACTGTTTTACTGTGAAATATAACATCCATTCAGAAAAGTGCACACAGAAAGTACAGCCCAATGGTTTATCACGGAGCAAACACCCCTATAACCCAGGTAGAGAAATAGGCTAGCCCCAGAAGCTCTCTTGTGTGTCCCTTGGATGCGATCATGCCCTCCCTACCCTCAGAGGTAACCATCACCTTGGCTTTTATGTTAACTTCTTCCTTACTTTTTAGGAATAACTTTAGTACTTAAGCGTTCATCCTCAAATTCTACAGTTTCATTTGACTTGCGTTTGAACTTTATACATGGCGTCTTTCACTGAATATTAAGTTTTGAGATTCATTTATGCTGTTGCATGTGGGCTGTAGCGAATCCATCTTTGCTGCTGTATAGTTTTCCACTGTATTGATGTGCTATACCTTATCTATTTTTCTCCAACAACATTTGAGTCATTTCCATTTTGGCAGACATAGCAGAGTGTTTCTGCATGTTCTCGTACATGTGCATGTGTTCTGGTAGATTCTACATCTAGGGGTGGAGTGCTGGGATACAGGGTGCACAGATCCTCCAACTGAACACACAGTGCCAGCCCAGCCTACTCTATGGTTGTACTGAGGTGCACGGTCATCAGCGTGGCATAAGAGCCCCCATTTCTTCAAATCCCCACCAGCACTCGGTCTTGTCACTGGACTGAACTTCAGTCCTTCTAATGAGTACATAGTAGAATTTAACTATAGTCTTAATATATTTTCCTATTATTTTTGTCAAAGATTTTATTTATTTATTTCAGAGAGAGAGAGAGGGAGAGAGAGAACAAGTAGGCAGAGCAGCAAGCAGAGAGAGAGAGAAGCAGACTCCTCACTGATAGGGAGCTGGTTGCGGGGGTTGATCCCAGGACCCTGGGATCATGACCTGAGCTGAAGGCAGACACTTAACTGAACCACCCAGGTGCCCCTATTTTCCTGATTATTAAGTTGATTACCTTTTCAAATATTTATTGGACATCTGGTAGTTATCCCGGTTGACTTTTTTTTTTAATGAGTTTTTTTTTTTTTTTAGCTTTTATTTATTTATTTGAGAGAGAGAGAGAGAGAGAGAGTGTGTGTGTCAGAGGGAGAAGCAGGCTCCATGCAGGGAGCCTGATGTGGGACTTGATCCCAGAACTCCAGGATCATGCCCTGGGCTGAAGACAGGTGCTAAACCGCTGAGCTACCCAGGGATCCCCACTTTTTTTTTTTTTTTTTTACCGAGGTGAAACCCACATAACCTAGAGCTAGCCACTTCCATGTGTATAATTCGGTGGCAGTTCATACATTCATGCTGTGGTACAGCCGTCTCCTCTGTTGAGTTCCAAAACATCTTCATCACTCTAAAGAGTGAAAAGCCTTATTCCCATTAAGTGGTCACTCTCCATTACTCCCATGCTCACCCCACCAGCTCCTGGCAGCCGCTAAATGGCCCTGCATCTCTGTGGATTTGCCTATTCTGACTGTTCCATAAAATGGCATCATATACCCTGTACCTTTTGTGTCTGGCTTCTTTCACGTAGCATGATGTTTTAGAGGGACTCCATGTGTGCCAGGACTTCATTCTTTTTTTATGGCTGAATATTTCACTGCATGGATATACCATAATTCGTCTATCCATTTTTCCATTGATGGGGACACTGGGGTTGTTTCCTCCTCTTAGCTCTCATGAACAGTGCTGCTGTGAACATTTGTGTATAAGAATTTGAGTCCTTGTTTTACTTATTTTGGGTATAAACCCAGTGGAACAGCTGGGTCATGTGGTCATTTCATGTGTAGGTTTTATAGAAACTCCCAAACTCTTTTCCACAGTGGCTGTACCATTCCACATCCCCATCAGCAGGGTACAAAGGCTCTGATTGTTCCACATCCTTGTCAACACTTCTGACTTTCCATTTTTAAAATTATAGTTATCTTAGTGGGTGTGAAGTGGTCTCTCCTTGTTATGTTGATTTGCATTTCCCTAATGACTAATGCCGTTGAGCATCTTTTCACATGCTTCTTGGCCATTTGCAGATCTTCTTTGAGGCAAATCTGAGCACTAAGCAGAGCCAGTTTGAGTTTTTCCTCTAACCATTTCACTCTTCTTGCTCATGGCTGTCTGATGTGCTTTCCTGAAGGAGAGAGAAGTGGCGAGGAGTCACACCTTAGATTTTCTCTCTCTAGCCTCTGGCCTTTCCTGTGTCCTGGCCTTAGTGAGCTACTGTTGCTCACATATCATTGGAGGTTGTGATGAAGATAAATGATTGTAATATTTTATTATTTTTTATTTTTTAAAAAGATTTTATTTATTTATTCATGAGAAGCGAAGAGAGAGAGGCAGGGACATCGGCAGAGGGAGAACCAGGCTCCCTGTGGGGAGCCTGATGCAGGACTTGATCCCAGGATCATGACCTGAGCCAAAGGCAGACGCTCAACCACTGAGCCACCCAGGTGCCCCTGTAGTGTTTTAATTACTGGGTAAACTTTTTGGTTTTGTATAAAGTAGGGAATGCCTGTGGTCGCATCATGTGTTGCCTGTGTGTTTTACAGCAGAGTGCAGGCTGACAATTCCTGGCACACTGAACCACTCACAGCTCTCAGTGTACCGTAGGGATTTTGTAGTTCCTTTGACTTTGCGCAAGATGTGAACTCATCTCCCTGTCTAGAGTACACTTCCTTGCCTTTCTGTTTCTTTTTGAGGACTAGTGCTACTTACCAGCCTAAATGGCACCCTGGCAGGACCACTTTGAGGGTGTGGGTCATGCCTCATTTGTCCAGAAGTTGGCCACTAGGACTTCAGCTGTTTTGTCATTATTGTGACAATAATGCTGCTGGGACCATCTCTGACAAAAGGCCTTTGTTTTCCTTTTGGATTATTGTTATTTGGACTAGATTACCTCACACAGACTTGCCCATCAAGGGACAGAAGTACTTGGATAGATCTTATGTATTTAGATGGATCTCTCTTAGATACAAATTTAATCATTCTCCTTCCTATTTTAATTGCTCTCACTGGGTTCTTGCTGTACTTAAGCAGAAGCATGCCCCTTATCGACTTGGGCTCACACCAAATCACTGGTAGCTTGTGGAGTAAGATATGGGATGACTCACCCTGTGCCTCCGCATAGGCGGGTCGCTCTTTGAGAATACCTTTCTCCTTGTCCACCTGGCAACCCACTATTCATCCTTTAAGCATTCTCTCTGGGAAGCCCTCCTCCGCCAGGCATGTTGGGTGTCATTCTTTTGGGCTGACTGTCTATCAACCCATCCTTCAGTCACAGGCCTTCTCAGACTGGATTGTGACCAGTGATGATTTCCCTGCCTTCCCTACCACACGGGAAGCTCCAAGAGACAGGGACTGGGCCTTTCCAACTCTGAATCCCAGAACCTATCCCAGGGCCTGGCCGTGTGGGCACTCAGTAAACTCTGTCAATGAATCAAAGAGGGAATGAATGGGTAGGTCCAGCTTGTGGTCTGGAGAGAATGTGCCAATTTACCATGTCAATGGTAATTGTAATTCGTCTCTGTTCTTCCACAGCTCTGCCAACCGTGGGGTGACCATGGCTGAGTAATGAGGGTACATTATGGAACTCTTAGGTTTTTTTCCTTCAGTAACTTTAATAACTAGTTAGGAATTTATGCCAATGTTATTTTGTTCTTTATATTTTTTCATTATATGTAATTGCAGAAACAATTTATTGTCTAGCTTATCCCCTCTCATCTTATTAGTGATGGCCTATATTTTGTCAAAAGCTGTACATTTATCTTCTCTCTGCTAGTTAAATATTGAGTTTTTTTCAAGGTTTTTTTTGAATGTCTACAGCTTGACCTACTTAAAAAGGACCATAAATTAGGTTAATTACATAGATTACATAGCATGTAATCTAAAGCCATGTTTTTTCAAAGTGGTACCTAGGATTCCCCAAAATACTAATTAAGATGTGAGTGATTTACCCATCATTGTGTTGCTTCTGGTTATCGTATAAATTATTTTTCTTTAATGATACAAAATCTCTACTATTGGTCCCTTCTTGTGCCTATGTGTATGCATGTTTTTAAAAATCTCACATGGGGGCAGCCCGGGTCGCTCAGCGGTTTAGCGCTGCCTTCAGCCCAGGATGTGATCCTGGAGTCCTGGGATCGAGTCCCACATCGGGCTCCCTGCGTGGAGCCTGCTTCTCCCTCTGCCTGTGTCTCTGCCTCTCTTTCTCTCTGTGTGTCTCATGGATAAATAAATAAAATCTTAAAAAAAATCTCACGTGGTCTTGATAATCATTGCATTGTAATATGTTCCAAAATCTGGTAAGGAAAGTCACTCCTGTCTTGTTTATTAGGCCATATACTTTTTTCTTATGATATGATTGGGTGCTGGGGATGTTGGCATGCTGGTGGGTGAGTGAGGGTTATCAAAAGAGAGGAAACCTTACAATAAGATTCAGTTGAAGACACTAATGTGCAATAAGAAGAATGGATGAGCAAATAAGGTTTCAAATTCAGAGCAGAAGATTATGGGTCTTGCACTATTGCTGTTGACACAGAGCCCAGGGGAGCAGAGATGCATCAGAAGTGTTGGAAGGAGCAAGTTTGTTGACTAAACCACCTTCCTCTGCTCTGCCTCAACTCAAGAGAGTAAAAGTCTAGGGTTGAGCAGAACCTGGGAGAAGGTCCAGACCTGTTATTGGGTAAGCTTTAATGAGGGAGACATGAGACTGAGGTCACCTAATGAGCACATCCCACCTCTTATCTCCATCAGAACTCAACCCAATTCAATTCAACTCAACCCAATGCAACCCAACCCAGCCCAACCCAATTTTATCCAATCCAGTTCATTTTGTACTTGTTGCATGGCATGGATGACTTGAAGGATTGGAAAGGGAAGAAAACTATTTTGAGGGTCCTGGTATCTCCCTTAAATGAGCAGGACCCCTGTCTGCAAGTATTGAGAGAGCCCCTTCCTGGGTTTGGGGCAACGTGGCTAGAGTCTGATTTAAAGGGAGCAGCCTTGCCTTAAGCATCTCTAGGAGTCACCCTTCCGTCACTGAGGGACTTAAATGGGGCCCAGCTTCAAAGCCCTCTCTTTTAAGGGCTTTTTCAACTAGTCTCTCCATAAAGTGAACATCTGTTGAAGTCTTTGAAAAACTGTCTGCCAGCCCAGGTGGCTCAGTGGTTTAGCACCCCCTTCATCCCAGAGTGTGATCCTGGAGGCCTGGGATTGAGTCCCACATCGGGCTCCCTGCATGGAAGCCTGCTTCTCCCTCTGCCTGTGTCTGTTCCTCTCTCTCTCTCTCTCTCTCTCTCTCTCTCTCTCTCTGTCCCTCATGAATAAATAAATAAAATCCTAAAACAAAATAAAAAAAACTGTCTGCCCTATTCCGTATTCTAGCTACAATATAGATGTATAAATTTATAGATATATAGATTTCTATCTTCTTCCCATATTTCCTGACTGTCTGCTCTCACTGAGGCCCTCTGAGGTGGGTGGTGGGTGACTAAGAAGATGCATTGGATTGAGTACCCATCCTAGAGGGACAGTGCCCATCCTAGAGGGACTCACAGTTCAGTAGTTGAGACCAGTGTGCAGCGGCTGGTTTAAATGCTAGGGAGCTTATCCTGTGTGTCCTAATGCAGGTGCAAGCAAACCTTGGCACTACCAAAGTAGGGATGTCTATTTCCACCAGAAGATGGGGGAGGCAGGGGGAGGGAAGCAGGCTTTGAAGGAGGAGATTTATTTTGTTCAATTGCATTTAAAAATTGATAGTAAAAATAACAGTTATTGTAAAAATCTAGGGGGAGAAGGAGTTTACAAATGCCACATATTATCTCCAGACTCAGAGATAAATGCTGTTGACATTTGTGGACATTTTTCAAAGTTATTTGCCTAAATATGCACATGCATTATAAAAAGAATAGATCATTCTGTACAGTGTTTTGTTGCTTGGCATTTTTTTCCTTAATAATCATCTAAACACTTCCTCTGGAACACTAAAATATTGTTCCCTAACATCCTTTGTAACGAAAGTAGTGTTTCGTTGTATGTACATCCCTTAATTAGACTAGTCCCCTTTTATGCCTTTAGACGGTGTCTGGTTGTTTGCTAGCATAAACACTATCGTGATGACCCTAGTCTTGTAGCTCTGTATTTGACCTTTTCTGTAGTTATCTCCTAGCACAAATTCCTGAAGCACAATGTTGGCTCTAGTGCATGCCCATTTTTTAAAGCTTCTCTAGTGATTTCTACTCCCTGCAGCAGCATACAAGAACTAGCTCACCCCACCCTTATCCACTGCTGCTCTTTCTCTAATCCAAAGGGAAAAAGTGAACAGCAGGTATAGGGACAGTGCTGCATGACTGTCCCATATTGTCCTTAGCTGAATGGAGTCGTGAATCCTTCCTCCTTTTTCCCTTCCCGCTTCATTCATTTATTCATTTTGCACATGCCTTGTAAGGGCTGAAGAAGAGGATCTTTCAGGAAATTGGAGTTCCAGAGGTCAGGTCATAAGGACCTTGGTGGTTCTCAACCGTGGCTGCACCTTAGAGTCACTTGGGGATTCGGAATGAACCTGATGCCCAGCCTTCTCCACTTCCAAAACGCTGAGCTCATCCGGGGTGAGGTCTAGCCATTGGCAAGTTTTAAAAGCTCCTGGTGTGGTCCTACGGTGCAGCCAGGGAAGAGAACACCTGGTGCAGCCCAAAGGCCTCCTTTCAGATGTGGCGATCCCAAGTCCCATAGAGGAAAGTACCTGCCCATGGTTGCAACAGAGAAGAGGGGCAGACCAGGCACTGGATCCCAGAGGGAGCTTCAGGGAGTAGAGTTTAGACAATGAGCTCTGGGAGCCTGGGTTTTGGGTTCAGATCTCAGCTCTGCTACTTCCCTCTGAGTGACCTCTCTTTTCCTTATCCTTTCCTGTAAATTGGGCCAGTGGTTCCTACTATGAAAGGTAAGAAAGTAAGCATTGGGCCTATAATTAGTGACTTCCTTCCTTCCCTGCTCCCACATCACTGCTGGTTCCCCGAGGGCAGGAACCCTTTTTTATTTATCCATGTTTCCTCAGCATCTGACATGGCACCAAGCGGACACAATGAGTATTTGAATACATTAATGAATGCATCATTCAAAGCCTGAGACTGTGGAGATCTAAGTGAAAACCCAGCATTATGAACCCTTGACCATAGCAAAGCTTGTGTGTGCCTCCAGCCCTGCTGGAAAACCACCCGCAGCCATCTGCTGCAATGGATGGTGCAGGGACCAGAGTGAGGGGGAGAGCAGGGACTGGATATAACAGATATGGTGGGGATAGAATGAATACATGTCACAAAAGGAAAATGAAGGTATGCTTTTTGGGTGCTGGTAAGTTAGAACCATTGAATAGAAATCCAGAGAGCCCAAAAGCTGGCGGACAAACTGAACTGAACCTAAATGCAATTTTTACAGCATCACACACAGAGCTCCATCTGAAGTTGGGTCAGCCAGCTGCTTCTTCCCTCCCAGCCGTACATCTTACTGGCTGGCTTCTTCCAACTTTATTTTCAGCACATAGGTCTGCCTCCTTCCACCCTTCAATGCATCCCCCAACTGCGGCTAACAGTAGTCTTCTAGCTTCTTGCCACTCAGAAGTGCTTTGCAGACCAGCAGCATCAGCAGCACCTGGGGACTTAGGTAAAAATCATCATATCATCTCCAGTCCCACCCATAGACCCAGTAAATCAGAATCTGCCTTTTAACAAGATTCCTGGTGATTCGTGTCCACAGTACAGTTTGAGCATCACTATAAAACCAGCTCTGATCATGTCACCCCTGCTTAGAATCCTTTCTCATCTTCTCATGCTAACCACCCATGGTAGGTGGTCATGGCCCTCCGAAGGCTTCCTCATCTTAATCTCCAGCACCTGTGAATATGTCAGGTCACACGGTGTAGGAGAACTAAGGTAGTAGATGGAATTCAGGTTGTTAATCAGCTGACCTTAAAAGAGGGTGAGGATCCTGGATTACCCAGGTGGGTCCAACATAATCACAAGGGTCCTGCAGAGTAGAAGCAGTGGCAGGAGAGGAGATCATGCGACATGGGAAGATCTTGACTGGCCTTCTTTGCTGGTGTTGAAGACGCAGGAAGGGACCATGAGCCAAGGAACACAGGTGGCCTCTAGAAGCTGGGAAAGGCAAGAAATGGATTTTCCCTTAAATCTTCCGGAAAGAAGCACAGTCTGTTGATACCTTTTTATCCACACAAGACCTGTATTGTACTTCTAACCTGCAGAACTATGAGATTATAAGTTTTTTAAAAATATTTTATTTATTTATTTATGAGAGACAGAGAGAGGCAGAGACACAGGCAGAGGGAGAAGCCGGCTCCCTGCGGGGAGCCTGATGCAGACTCAATCCCAGGACCCTGGGATCACACTCCGAGCCAAAGGCAGCTACTCAATCACTGAGCCATCCAGGTGTCCCAAGCTTTTTTCTTTTTTTTTTCTTAGTATAAGTTACTGAGTTTGTGGTGATTTGTTACAGCAGTCATAGACAATGATGACAACACTTCTTAGCATGGCAGTTGAGACCCTTGACATCCCACTAATGTGCTATTTTGGCCTTGTCTCCCAGAATCTCCCTCCTCACTGTCTGATCTCAAACAGCACAGCCTCCAAAGTGGTTGGAGTCTGGGGGAGGGCCACCTCAAGAGTCGAAACTGGGAACATTCTCCCCTAGATCCTCAGCACCTAGCACCATGCCTGGCCCCTGGCAGGTACTCCGGCAACGCTCGTGAAGTGAATCACCTGGTACATTCAGGTTACCATCTACCGTGGAGGGGCTCCCCTGTCTTCAGGAGGCAAAGACGGCGATGATGTGGGGAGGCATGCTGCCCACAGGCTCAGCTTTGAGGGTTCCCTGTTCTTTTGTCTTGGACAGATCTCTTTTTGGGCCTCAGCTTCCTATCTGAGAAGTGAAGGGGTTGGACCAGGTGAACTTTAAAAGCACTGTTAGCATGAACATTCTAGCATGGCTGAGTTCAGTTTGGCCAAACGTTGTGGCACTTGGGGGAAACGGTTGAACTCAGCAGCTCTCATCCCTGTTCATCTGGTTGCTAGGCACATGCCTCACTATATCCCAGTCCACAAGTCAGGATGCAGAAACTGTGCCCGACAACTGTGTATTTGGCGCAAAACAGAGACCACAGCTGCCCTCTCCCCCTGTCTAGTTAAAATGCCAAATCACTCACTCTCCCACAGAAAGAAAAAATGAGGGAGGGGGCAGAGAAACTATTTCTCACTGCAGAGTTTTTCCATGTGACACATTTTCTAATTTTACTTCAGATTTAACTGTCTAGAGTAGATGATTCCACGTCAGAATCTCCCCCCTCTTCTTCTAGAATGTAAACTTCCAGTTTAAGAAATGGAATGTTTTTGCTTGTTTCATATTTGCAAGTATGGGCTGATACCAAATTATAGCTGAATGTCTTCGTCCTCTCCGCTGGGGGAAGTTCTCTGAAATGCATAGCACTAACCTGGTGGGTGGACTCCTCAATTCTGAGCCTGGTTGTGGGAGCTTGGCCAAGTCACTTCCACTCTGGGACTCAGATACTTACAGAGCAAGGACTGGAGAAGGCTGGTTCCCCATGGAGACCGTGTGGCCGGACTGGAAGAAGTGGTTGGTGGGCCCCATTGCTGAGAGTAGTTCTGTTTGAGACTCCATTGGTATTGTGTGCACCTGACCTTCCATCTGGACCAGCCGCTCTGTGTTGCTGATCCAGTGCATGAAGCGGCTGAGACATTGTTAGCACCTGGAAAAAATTCTCAGCTTTGTTTGAAAGAAATTGAGCTTACCCTTGCAATGCCTGTGGCATCCAATGTCCCGCTTCCCTCCCTCTGCCCACCCCCGGCCCCTTGGGGTTAGGCCTGTGTCCTGGCCTCCAGTGGATTGTTGTAGCAGCTCCCTGGCCAGTGGGACCTCTGTGTCTCCATTCCCAAGAACGCCCTGCAGGCAGAGTGACTTGTTGAAACACAGGTCCCATCATGTTAGGCCCCCTCCTGAACCCCTTACATGCTTTCCATTACACCTTCAATTCCACTTTTCTTGGGCTGGGACTCAAGGCTGCTTGTCCCCTTCCCTCCCACCTCCTGCCTTGGCTCCAGCCCCCCTGAACTACTCGCTGGTCTCTGAACTTTGAAGTATGTTCCCTTCACCCAGCCTTTGCTTGTGCCTTCCTGCAGGTTGGAATTCTCTCCGTGCCCTGCTAAAGTCCTCATTTGCCTTTTCTCCTTCATAGACTTATTATTCAAATTGGGCCTTTTTTTAAAAAGATTTATTTATTTATGAGAGAAAGAGAGAGAGAGAGAGAGAGAGGCAGAGACATAGGCAGAGAGAGAAGCAGGCTCCTCACAGGGAGCCGGATGCAGGGCTGGATCCCAGGACCCCCAGGATCATGCCCTGAGCCAAAGGCAGACGCCCAGCCGCTGAGCCACCCAGGTGCCCGTGAAATTGGGCCTTTGTAGCGTGGTGGTGAAGTGCTGGGGCTGTGGGATCATACAGAGCTGGTTCAGTTCTAGGCTTTGCACGTACTGGCTGGTGATTTTGGATGGTTTACTAATCCTCTTATAGCCTCAGTTTCTTCATTTGTAGAGTGGGAGATAATAATAGTAACCATCCATCGTAGAGTTGTCATGCTAAGGTCAGGAGCTCATGCCCCCACGGCTCTTAGCGTAGCACTCGTATCTGCCTCATTCCATCAGGGCTCAGGATTTGTGTGCCGGCCCGTCTTGCCAAGGATGAGGAGGGCTGAGACAAGGTCATTCATCTTTGGAATCATTGACCTTCTAGTAGAGGGAACCTAAGAAGCCATACTCTGTTGTGGGAAAAGTGAAATATAGCTAAGCAAGGACTTTGCAAGGGTGGATAGGTGGGTGGGATAGAATTAATCCTAAGGTTTCTGGCCTCAATAGACTTGGCCATCCTGCCTGTCATACCTGGTAGGTTTTTCTTTTTTCTTTCCTTTTCTTTTTTTTAGAGAGGGAGGGTGTGGGAACAAAGAGACAGCGAGGAAATCCCAAGCAGTTCCATGCCCAGCGCAGAGCCCAATGCAGGGCTCAGTCCCACAACACTGAGATCGTGACCTGAGTCAAAAGTAAGAGTCAGACCCTTAACCAACTGAGCCACCCAGGTGCCCCAGGTTTTTCATTTGTTCATTTGTTCACTCACTATTACCGAATAAAGAATTCATTGAGCTCTGGCTTTGTACAAGGCAATGTGGTATGTGCTGGGCATCAAATGATGAACAAGAGAGGCATGGTTCCCACCCCTCAGGGAGTCTACAATCTAGGGGGGACATAGACACTAAATAAATAATTGTACAAAAACCCCTAAATATTTGTAAATGGCAAACAAATGTCATGAAGAAGTACAGGGAGCTATGAAAGCACAGACCTGGGCATTCTGATCAGCACTAGGGTGTCGGGAGAGTCTCCATGAGGAGTGACATTTAGGGTGAGAAGTGAGGGGTGAATCTATTTATCTGTGGGGTTGGTGGGTTTGAAGGGGAATGGAATCTTCCAGGTCAAGGGATCAGAATGAAGAGAGGGTAGAAAGAGCAGCCTGTGTGCAGCCTGAGCGTGGTGCGGGAGGGGAGGCTGTGAGGAATCTCAGGTCGAAAGCAGACCCTCCATCCAGGAGCTGCTTTCCCAAGCCTGGCCCGTAGGTGAGCCTCTTGGCTTCCTTCTGTGTGTGGATGCCTTGAAGAGCTCACAGCCTAGGATCCATGGACTGGGTGCCTCCAGGTCCTGCCTCCTTCCCTGCTTGTGCCTCTACTTGCAGAGGGTGAATTGCTTCAGGGAGGAGGTACAGTGCATTTAAGAGACTTGCAGCGAAATGATAGGGGAGCAGGGTTGAGTGAGAGCCACCCAGAGCCTCAGCCACCCAGAGCCTGTTACAGCCGCCTCATCAGGAGGCCGTGAATGTCACATGGGGAAAGGATTCTAAGAATTGCCCTCTGCACTTAGACTCCAGTTAGTCTTGGCTTTGAAAAGCTTCTTCCTGTCTGTGAAATGAACCCCTTCATTTCGGGCCCATCCAGAGCCAATGTTCTTCTTTTGATTTTTGTCTCTCTCTGGATCCCTGTATTCAGAATGTGCATCCATGAACACGACGCAGAGTTCTCTCGCCAGGGAACAGAAACAAGATCTTGTGGTAAAATAACTCTGGTGGGAAGCTTTTAGATGTGTTTGCACAGGAAAGCAACTTCTTTAGAGATGGTGGGATGTGGCTGATGCATTACCTCCTCCTGTCTGGGCCATTTCTTTAGAGACCTTCTCAGATTGGCTGTGCTCATGGCTCATGGCTCGTGACTGTGGCATGCAAAGTCACATTGTTTATTTCCTGCATCCATTTTACCCAGAGGTTGGTAACTTGGGGTGGGGAGTCTAGTAATAATTGGGGAATAATTTAGAACATTTAAAAAAAGATTTTATTCATTTATTTGACAGAGAGAGAGAGAGAGAGCAGGAGCGGGGGGAGCGGGAGGCAGAGGGAGAGGGAGGATGAAGCTCCCCGCAGAGCAGTGAGCCCAGTGCAGGGCTCCATCCCAGGACCTGGGGATCATGACCTGAGCAGAAGGCAGATGCTTAACCAACAGAGCCACCCAGGCGCCCCGATTTGGAGTATTTTATACTAAAAGGAACAGCACACATATATTATGGAGTGGAGTGCAAAAGTTGAGTTCTTTTAGAGTTAAAACCAGAAGGCTTTAATTAAGTTTCTAAGCTCTGGGGAGCTCTTTGTCTAGACCCAGATCCTCAGGCATAGCATCCCCTCTCCCTGATGGTAGGAAGCTTAAGTGGAGATGATGTTATATATAGATTTGAGGTCCCCAACTTGTGGGGGAGGTTCAGAATTATTGCAGTGGGTGCCAAACCTAGTTTTGTATAAACATTTGCTCCATCTGCAGATATCTAGCATGCGTGTGTGCAGAAGGGGTTATTACCCTTTATTTTGGTGTTGACAAGATGAAGATCACTGCCTTCCAAAGCTCTTGTACTAGAACTGTTAGTTCCATGAGGGAAGGAACTTGTCTGTCTGTCACTGCTGGATCCCCAGCACCCAGAATAGTGCCTGCCAAGACAGCAGGTGCCCAGTGAATGCTGATTGAATGAATAGATGTGTGTGTGTGTGTGTGTGTGTGTGTGTGTGTGTGTTCATGGCGACAAGAAACTTTCCCCTTTCCATCTGCATTTACCTTTCTAGGAATGAGTGTGTGGGGCAGCATTAGCATGGGAAGGTTGGGTGGAATTCGAGAAATGCTGCTCATGCATATGCATCCGGGAGACTGGCCAGTCCCACTCAAGGTCCCAGATTCTAAGAACTGCCCTTTGGAGGCAGCCTCCTACCCAGTGTGGTCTGTGCCACATAGTGGCTCCCATGGGAGAGAAGGCACAGTTCACCGTTCTTGCACCTTGGAGAGCTGGGCTCCTGGGTCCCTCTGAAAGGGCCTGAAGGTCCCCCAAACACCTTGCCTCCATCAAAACCCCCTGGGAACCTGGAGGACCCAGAACAGGTGGGGCTTTCAGGATCATCTATTCTAGTTCTAAATTACAGACGGAAGGATGAGAGTCACACAGCTGGAATACAGAAGGCCTGGATCTGGGTCTTCTGATGTCCAGGTGGAGCATTGCACCGCCCTGAAATTCCCAAGCGCGCCTGACTGCAGATGTGTGGTCAGTGTCTGTCCCATCCCCAGGGACGTAGGAGGAGAGCCAGGGGCAGGAATTCACATAAGCTGAGGTCCCTTTTGTATGTGGCAGCGTGTGGTTAAAGCTGAGCTTTGGAAACATCAGATGGACTTCAAATCCCAATTCTGACTTTTCTGAGCTATGTGCCTTGGGCAGATGGCTCAGAAGAAGTGGTGGTCTTGTTGCCTGGATTGGGGTGGGGCTGGGTAGAGGTCCCACCTCCGCCTCCTCCGGAGCTGTGTGAGGCCTTCAGCAAGTAATGCTAGGGGAGTGCTCAGAGAGAGCGGGAGGCAGCAGGCCTTCTGCGGATGGGAGCTTTCCTCTACGCCTCATGCTGCTGCACAGAAGCATCTCTGGCCTCAACCCTAGAGATTCTGACTAAGGGGGCAGCCAGGCATCAGCGTTCTAACCCCCCACCCCCACCCCAGTGGTGGTTCTGCCCGGGATGAGGAGCTCAGTTCTAGACCACACAGACATGAAGACTGGTAAATCTCCAAGACTGGCAGTCCCAGGCAGCTGGTGGTTGGTGCTTGATAGTATTTATGAGTGAGTGAATGAATGAATGGATGAATGAGTGAATGAATGGACGGGCCAGGTGTGTGTTGCTCCTGACATGGCCCTATACCATCACCCTGAGAGCTAGGTATCGCAGTCTCTATGTCCAGACAAAAAAACCTAATGCTTGGGAATGTTAAAGAACTGGCCCAAGGTCATGGGCTTGTAAGTGGTGGAGCTAGGACTCGCACGCAGGTCTGTCTGGCACCGAATCCCACGTCCTTTCCCCTGCACCTGTGGGGTGATGCTGGGCCTCCTGGGATCCCCTCTGACGTTACCCACAGTTTCGGGTTTCCAGGTAGGGGCCTCTCCTGGGTACTCCTCTTGGAAGCTCTGACTCTCCCTCCTGTCACTCTGGAGGTGTGCCGCCCTCCCTCCAGCGAACATGTGCAGACCATCGAGCTGTACTTTCATCTCGACTGAACAAGAGTCAGCCTGTTGCAAATTATGACTCAGGTCACCATCTGTTCCAGCTGTTCGCTGAAACTCAGATCCCACCGCGGAGCCAAATGGGCTCTGGCGTCCAGCAGAGAGCAGGTCTCTGCACAGCGGAGCAGGACAGTGTGTAGGAAGAGGCAGTGTGTTTGGTAACAGCTGGAGGACAGTTTCTTAGGTGGTTTGTATCTGCCTGCACATCACTGTACATGCAATGGACCGCAGGCCCCCACTGCAGGCATGAGTGCAGTCATTCCCACATTGGGCCCCTACTGTATGCCAAGCACTGGCCGAGGCGCTTCCCACATCACACCTTCTTTAGGCTTTGGTGGGAGAGTGGCCTGGAGTGTAGACAGCTGTGGGCACATGCCATGCCGTGGGCGTGGGGGTGACTCCCATCGTCAGTCTGGGCCCTGATTTTCTCATCTTGGGGACACTGAACTGGTGTTTCCTGAGGTCCACTCTGGCTCTGAAGGTCTCCACCGGCCTTGGTGTGTGTAGGGAGATTTCATGGTGCCTGCTGAAGCTGTGAGCTCATTCCGCCGGCTGCTTCTCTGCCCTGGCTGAGTTCACACAAACTTGTCTGTTGGGACGCCCTGGGCTGTTCCCAGGGCAGCTTGATTTTGCCCAGGGTGTAACATGCCAAGTGCCCTGAGAGGCTGCAGGAAAGTATGTCTCCTGCTGTTGCCAAACTACCGCCTTCGCCCCACATTCCAATTCACCAATTCCACCCTCTCCTTGGCAAGCAAAGGAAGGGGGCCCGGCTGCCAGGGGAAGCAGCTTAGGATGAGGTAGTGATGCCTCCTAAAATGGTCAGCTGTGGCTTTCCTCAGAAACCTACTGAGGCTCCTGTGGCCTGTTGGATTCATTTTTTATCCCCTTGACTTGACAGTCAAGCCTTTCTGCAATCTAGCTCCTGTCTCCCACATGAAAAGGTGGTAAGAGTAGAAAGAGCTAGGGGAGGACCTCAGGTGACCCACATGCAAGTCCCATGTGGTCATCCATCCGCTCACCAGCTCTGTGGCCTTCATCTGCAAAATGAGACAGCAGTGGTCCCCACCTTATCAAATTGTCCTGAGATTAAGTGAGCTAATGCATGTCACTTTAACATTTCTGTATTTCCCTGGATTTATATGCTTTCCTTTCTGCTGTAATGCTGGAGTTTAAGGGTCCCTTGCTCCCCCAGAACCACTCACACGCTTCTTGTTTTCCTTACAGCCTGTGCCCTGCTCCCTCCACCATATTCACCTGTGCAAAGCCTTCCAGTTCAGGCCGCCTGTAGCGGGGCTCTGTGTTGGAGTTTTGTCCCTCTACTAGGCTGAGAGCTACTCGGGGACCAGATACTGCATCCTCGCAACTTCCCAGAGTCCAGCCCAGAGCCAAATTTGGACAAGGTTAGCCCCTGGACACTGGTTGTAGGCAAGCCCGGAACCCTTGACTGAGACCAGGATAGCGTGAAAGGAAAGATCTTTCCAGGATCCATTCTCCCTTTGTGGTTATGAAGCAGGAGAGCTAGGTTCTTGTCTTACAGAGTTGAAGAATAAATCTTGCAGACAAAGGAGAGTGAGTAAAGCAATAGAGTTTTATTAAGCAAGGTTACAGAAAAAGTTCTCAGGAGTGAGAGGGGTCCCGGCAGGGTTGCCACGGAGGACCTTTAGGGTTGATCTTTTATTGAAAGCTAAGGAGGAACTTAAATCCTTTTAACATGTTTATTGATAACACCAGAGTAAGGACCAGTGATAACACCTTTAACGGCTTACTTTCTTTTTAGGGTCTGGTAATTCTTTATTGGTCAAAAGTAGCTGTTATAACAAGACCTTACCTCTGACACCTAGGACAGGATGGTCTGGTTTGTCCCCCTATCTCTGGTTTCCTTACACCTCTACATTTTTGGGATTTTAGTAAGCCTGATCCTGTAGCCCCCTACTATCTCTCCCTACCTAACCCTACCTTACCCTACTTCATTGGGGCTGGAATAATGTAAATTATGGCTGAACTGAGGCCTATAGATAGCAACTCTTTAAGGTATTTTACCGACCAGTTGTCACCCATGCCAAAAATTTCAGGAAATACCTGAGGATATGCCTCACTTAGAGAAAGGCTTAGAAAGCTCCAGAATTGTTGTCTTGCAAGCCCCTCCCACCCAGTGCCTTACTTTCTGGGTGGGAGTGGGAGTGGGGGTGGGGGATACAGCCAGGATTAGGAATCTTTCCTTACTTCCCCCAGGACCTGGAAGTCTGTTCCATCCCATCCCATCTCACTTGTCCAGTGGCCCCAGTTCATGTCTGATAGCCAGACAGGTTATAGGCAGTTTCCCTGAGGCCTCCAGCCAAACTTCAAGACCCTACCAGCATGTAAAGCAGAAGGGGAGGTGTGTGTTGCTCACATCCTCCACCCAGACCCTCAGTTCAGGAAGGGGGGAGGGTGGAGGCGGCTGGAATTTAGTCTGAAGTCTGAGAGGCCAGTGTGTTTAAGGGAGGCACTCCCAACTCAGTCAGTGGGTGAGAGCCAAGAGCAGAGATTTTGCAGAAGATTGGTCATTCAAAGCCCTCTTGCTTAAGGGTCAGCCAAAAGGATGGAAGACTGCAGCCCTCACAAAAGTTAACATCAGGCCTTTGTGATATTATAATAATAATAATATTCTATTATCTCTCAACAGTGGAGAGCAGATGAGAACTAAGCTAGTAGGTGCCTATTGAGCTAACAGTGCTGGTGGGATTACTATGGCAACAGCTGGCATTCATTAGAATTCTTTTGATTGATGACGATAAATATGAGATGTTAGGGCAAGCCTGCAATCACTCTTGTCCAAAATCTGTTGAGCTCATTCATTCACTCACTTGTGCATTATGTGTCCGTCCATCCATCCATCCATCCATCCATCCATCCATCCATCCATCCATGTTTAGGCCGGGTCCCATGCTAGGAGGGTGGGTGAAGTTGGAAGATACAGAAATGAAACCAGAACATGATATCTCTACCCTGAAGGGCTCACAGGCAGTGGGAGACATAGGCAAGTAAACAGATAATAACAGAATAGTGAGAAATCTGAGCTTCCTGGGAAACTCACACAGGGAGGATTTCTTGGCAAGATGAGGTGACTCATTTGTAGGCATCTGGAAGGAATGGGCCCTGAGGTCCAGCTTTCCAGTGTGGCTGAAGTGGACTTCCCTGGATGTGTTTAGGCCCCTTAAGTCCTACACAGGGCAAGGGGAGGCCGGAGAGGCAAGGGAAGTAGCTGTTGCCACTCCTCTGGAAGACATGGCTCCTTCTGCTCAGGACAGGTTTTCCCTGGGTACTAGCTCCCTTGGAGGCCATCAGCTTATTCCTGGCTGCAGAACCCTCACTTGATATGCCAAGGCCCTTGGGCTGGGGCTCCCAAGCCTCCCTGTATTCACTTCTCTCCAGCCTAGGGCCACTTGGCCACCTCACTCTAGGCCCTGGGGCCCTCCTGTTGTCAGTCAGTGGGTCTAGTCCCTCGGCAGACTCAGTATTCTATTGGCCTGGCTAGGAAGTCACTCATTTGCAGCTCATCATGGCCAAGGCCCTGCCTGGGTCCATCCCCTGGTCCCTGGTGGAGTCCTTCCCAATCCTATGCCTGGGTCCTGGCCCTGCAGACTTCTCTACTGCTGGCTATCTGCTCACATCTCCTGCTGTGTGGTTGCCTACCACTGACCTCTGTTCCGGCCTTAGACCCCAACCTTAGCCTGCACCAGCACTGTATACAAGTGTCACCAACCTGAGGGTGATCATCACCTGGAGGACTAGTCCAAACATAGATGCTGGCCTTTGCTGCAGAGCTTCTGATTCAGTAGGTCTGGAGTAGAGCCTGAGAATTTGTAGCTCTGAGTTCCCAGATGATGCTGTGGCTGCTGGCCTAGGAACCACCCTTTGAGAACCATCAGTGTCATGGTTAAGCAGATGGGCTATGGGGCTTGAACCCAGCTATCTAGGTCCCAGATCTTGTCTCTTTTACCACCTATGTGAACCCACGCCTCTACACCTCATCTAGATGAGTCTCCTCATCTATAAACCAGGCTCCCGTGAGCACGGAACGACCCAGTCGAGGTCCTACCTGGCGTACCGTAAGCATTCAGTGAATACATTCATTTCTTTGGCTGCTGTCACAAATTACTGCAGCTCGTGTGGCTTAAAACAACAGAAATTTATTCTTGTACAGTTCTGGAGACCAGAAGTCCAAAATTAAGGTTTGGGGTAGAGCCTTACCCCCTCTGGAGGCCTTAGGGGAGGATCCTTCGTGGCCTCTTTGGGCTTCCACTGGCTGTGCCAGATTCCTTGACTTGGGGTGGCCTCTCTCTAGGCTCTGCCTCCGTGGTCACAGTGTCTCCTCCCATTTGTCTGTCAGATGTCCCCCGTGTGTCTCTTATAAGGACACTTGTCACTGGATTTCAGGCTCACCTGGGTAATCTGGGATGATCTCTTCATTTCATAATCCTTAATATCTGCAAAGGACCCTTCTTCCACATAAGATCCCATTCACAGGTTCCGGGGATGAGGACATATCTTTCCGGAGAGCCATCATCCCACCCACTGCAGTGAACATGGTCATTGTTATTGTTGTTGTTTCTTCCAGCAGCTGCAGTTAGGCCTGACTCCAGCTTTTTGCCCTGGGGTGGGGGGATCGAGTGGGGTGCTAAACCGGTTTCCAGGTTCTAGCTCCTCTGTGCTGGCCCTGCTTCTCAAGCCATTCCCAAGCTGGCAGGAGGTTCCCCTCAGGAGTGGCATTGGCCCCATTACAGTCTCTCTGTGTGTTCAGATTTCACCCATCTGAGGAAAACCACACTCTCAGCTCCTGGACACCTGTTTGGAGCTCTCTGTCCTTATAAATTATTCCTTATACCTGAGTTGGCTGCGCTTGACAAAGCACTTTGCCTTTCAGAACCACATGTGGCCCTCCCTGCAACCTAGAGATGGAAGTAGCATTTCCTCTCCAGGTGAGAAAGCTGAGACCCAGAGGGAAAGCCGCTCAGAGCTGCCTTTCAGGGCCGTTACAGTAGTAGTTCAGGGGAGACATGTCATTGATGATAATGGCAATAACCACACCCAATGTGCTCTACTAAACAAATGTCTGCTCTTGCTAGGCCCTCCACTGAGTGTTCTATATCTGTTACCTCAGGTCATTCTCAAGACTCTTTCCTGCAGTTGGGTGGCATTATTCCTATGTTATAGATTTAGAGCCTGAGGCTCAGAGAGGGGAAATGTTTTGTCCGACGTCACACAACTTTTAAGTGCAGTGCTGGGATTTGAAGCCAGAGCTGTCTTTCTCCCCATCATATGTCATCTTGTTTAGAGATCCTTCTCCCAGCTCTGAAAATATGTCAGGTCAGCCAAGAGGAGAGATGTGGCCCTCCAGTGGCCAGCAGGACGGGAGTCTCTGGCCCTCCCAGATCTGCTTAGAAGATAAAGCCCCTGAGAGACTGTCTCCGACTGGCAGTCTGTTCCTGGTAGCTGCTAGGGGGAAGCTGTGTTGGTACAAAGAGTGATGGGGGTAGAGAGGCAGATAGGCCCAAGGTCACTGAGGGCTAACCAGGGCATGCTCCCTGGCGCGGGGCAGCCTTGGGGGGAAGTGACATTCCTGGAGAGGGCCAGATGGAGACCCAGCTCTTCACTTCCGACAGATGAAGGCTTCACCCATTCTGAGACCTGAGGGCTGTGTGCTCTTGGGCAACTAATTTAACTGCTCTGTTTCCACATTTGCAGATTGGGGATGATAGGAGTGGGGTAGTTGTGAAGAACTCAGGGGCTGTGTCGGGGCGCCTGGGTGGCTCAGTCGGTTTAGCATCCAACTCTTGATTTTGGCTCAGGTCATGATCTCAGGGTCGTAAGATCAAACCCCGCATCAGCCTCTGTGCTCAGCTCAGAATCTGCTTGAGATTCTCGCTCTCCCTCTCTCTCTACTCCCCCTGCTCTCTCCCCCGCTGCTGTGCAAACTCTCTCTCTCTGTCTCCCAAGTAAATAAGTAAATGAAGTCTTAAGAAAAAAAAAAGAACTTGGGGGCTGTGAATGAGCATCACCTTCACTAGCCCAGGCTACGCTGGGACCACCTGAATCAAAATCTCTGGGAGTGAGGCATGGGCAGTAGAGTTTTTGAAAATCTCCCCAGTGATTCTGCTGTGCAGCCAGAGCTGAGAACCACTGCCATGGGGGTAGAGCACTTGTACCCAGGGCACAGGAAGGGCTCAATACATACGAGCTATCGTTAGGCATAAAGGCACATGTATGTTCACAACACTGACCTTTATTGAGCACCTACCTGTGCCAGGCTCTGTGCCAAGCATCACCTGTACAGGTCAGCTATTCGTATTTATCGACCAACTGTTTCTAGCATTGCTTCTAAGAAAATAAGTCAGTTGGGTTCGATGCTTTGTGAAGACATGACCCAAATCTGATATTCTGGGGAGGTTTTACTGACGAGGGGGAAAATTCAGAAAATATACCCATATGAGAGAAACTGAAACCCTGTGAGTAGGAAGCATAGGCAAAGATCTCCAACTCCTCCCCCCCCCAAAAAAAAGATCTCCAAACCCTTTAATAGGTAGCTAGACTAGAGAGAGTGGGCTGCAGACTCTCCGTGGGCCCCATGGCCAACATCTTCCCTTGCAGTGCTCCCTCGTGAACATCAGTAACGTGGAAGGCTTGTGATGGTGGAGTTTTTTTGTTTTGTTTTAAGGATTTTATTTATTTATTCATGAGAGACACAGAAAGAGAGGCAAGGACACAGGCCAAGGGAGAAGCAGGCTCCCTACAGAGAGCCCAAAATGGGATTCGATCCCGGGACCCCGGGATCATGGCCTGAGCTGAAGGCAGCCGCTCAACCACTGAGCCACCCAGGCATCAGATGGTGGGGGTTTTGTTGGTTTGTTTTTAGCTCCAGAACACTTTCCTCCAGTGAGGCTGGGATTGGAACTGAACATATGAAGGAAATGAGGTCTGAGTGGCTTTGGTGTGAGCATGTGTCCTTGTGAGTTAGCGTGTGAGAGTACCCACGGATGAGTGTGAGTGTGAGCAGACCAGTGTGTGTGTGACTTGGCATGTATAGGGGATGAGCGTGGGTGAGGGTGTCAGGGTGTGAGCGCTCTCATGTGCGTGTGCGTGTGCCAGTCCGGGCCTGCGTGCAGCCCCCCGCGTGCAGCCCCCGCGTGCAGCCCCCTCTGGAGCCCCGGCCCCGCCCGGGGAGGGCAGCTGCAACCAGGGGTCCAGATGTCTGCGCTGACCCCGCGCGGCCTCCGGCCGGGCTCTCAGGGCTCCGTCCCCTTCTGGGGAACCTGGCAGTTTTCCGCTCCCAGCAGGCCGCTGCGTGTTCCCCTCCCGTGCCCGGCAGGTGCCCCCGACAGGCCCCGTCCCCTCCGTGCCCGTTTTCCATGGGTTTTCCTCGAGGCGGGCGCCCTGAGCCGAGTCCTCCAGAGCTGCCCGCCGGGAGTGATGACTCACTGCGGTTGATGTCATCCTTGGGCTCCAGGGCCTCGGCACACTCAAAGAGCCGTTGTTCTTCCCCAAATGGAAAAGAAAGGTCGATAAATCGAGAAGAGTTGACTCAAAAACTCTTCCCTGATGCTCCTGCCTGCCCACACCTGCCGGACTTCATGCGCCACCTGGTGCATGTGGTCTCCGAGGTGGCGCTGGGCCCAGGCTTCTGGGACAGGTTTGGAAAAGACCCTCACCTCCCCAGGACAGCAGGACCCACTGCATGCTCCCTAAGGCTTGCAGATGGCTCTGGCACCGGAGCCGATTTCTGTCCAGTCCAAGGCGTTAATGTGTGTGTGTGCATGTGTGCATGTGCGTGCGTGTGCATGTAGGAGGTGGTAGTGAGCAGACCTGGATCACAGAATCAGGGAGTCAGAATACATCCTCTCCAGGCTAAACTCAGTTCCCTCATTGCCGGGCCTACTTATCCGATTATATTATTAATTCTTTAATGGCTAACAGTTGGAAGCTGGCTGGCGAGAGCGTGGGGGTGTGGGGCCCAGAGCTGGCCCAGTCCAGTTAGCTAGGACCTGCAGCCGGTCCTGGGTTTTCAGCTGTGCCAGCTCCCTGCTGGGCATGGCCCCATGGTGCTGTCCTTTCTCACGATGACTCTGTGAGCCAGCTTCTGTTGCGGCCCCACCACAGCTCAGAGGAGTGAAATGGCTTTCCCAAGGCCATATACGGCTTAGTGGCAGACTCAGGACTCAAGGCTGGGCGTGTCTGATAGCCAAGCCTGGGCTGGGGGAGGAAGGGTAACCCTTACTTGTGGCTGCCAACTGGGAGTGAGCATCAGACTTACCCAGGACAGACCCTGGAAGACACTGAATCCACAGGAGGAAGGGCCAGGCAGGAGGGGGCAAACCTGTCTTTTTTTTTTTTCTTTTTTTAAGCACTTTATTTATTCATTTGTTCATGAGAAACAGAGGCAGAGACACAGGCAGAGGGAGAAGCAGGCTCCCTGTGGGGAGCTGATGTGGGACTGGATCCCAAGGACCTCAGGATCATGACCCAAGCCAAAGGATGATGCTCAACCACTGAGCCACCCAGGTGCCCAGACCTCTGTCTTTTTAAAAGCTCCCTGGGTGACTCTGATGTGTGACTTGGGCAGGAAACTTCATGCCACGCTATACTACCCATTCTGATCTGAATCCTGATGTAAATCGTTTATTATCCTTCATGGCCTTAAAGTGATCATGAACTTCTCCAAGCCTCAGCTTTCTAACCTGTAAAATGGGGATAATAATATGACCTGCCCCAAAGAGAGTCAGTAGGAAGATGAAATGATTCATGGGATGCTTGTTGAGCGGCGCCTGTCACACAGCAAGCCCACGGTGAATCTTAGCTGCTGATGTTATTTCTTGTCTTCATTTATAGGTCACCCTTGCCAGGCTCTGCCTCCACTGGGGACTGAGATGGGTCTGCATGGTCTATGCCCAGAAGCCCACACGTGGTCCTATCAGAGAGGGAAGGGAACGCACCACCAGAATGCAGAGAGATGAAGGTGTTGGAGTGGAGGGATAGGTGGGGGACCCCGGGGAGACAGAGGTGTGCAGCTGTACCTGGGGGAGTCCCGAGGGCAGCCTGGGAGGCCGTGACTTGTAATTGGGCAGAGCCCAGCGTGAAGTCTTCCGTGCTGGCTCCTGCACTGGGGCTTCAAGTGGGTTGCTTCCTCTCTCTAGGGCTTGATTTCCTCCTCTTTGAAATGAGAGAGTGATCATGCCTTGCCTCTTCCCCTGGTGGAGGAGGGGATGCTCTGGAAGCCAGAGAGGGTGCTGGGTGGGGGACAACTTCTTCCTGCCGGGTGGGCAGGGCAGACAAGCCGCAGTGCCCACACCTCGTTCGTCTCCACCCACGTCCAGGCACCTTCAAAGCCATCCTTCTCTCAGTTTAGGCCAAAGGCCTGAGAGAGCAAAAGAACGAGAGAGAGAGAGAGAGAGAGAGAAAGAGAGGGAGGAGAGCTCACACAGTAACTTCATTGAGCGTGAAAATTCCTATGCTATATATGAAAACCGGCAAAGGGAAGGAGGCGTTCTAAGTTTACATGTAGAAAAATGCTCTTCTGTAATTCAGAAAAATGAGGTCTTTGATTGTTGCCAAGCCCAGGTCTCCTTTCTGAGTTGATCCAGGATTTTTTCCCCCCTGGCAAGAAAATGGTTCTTTTTCTACGAAATGCATTGGGTGGCAGGTTTTTCTAAGAACCTCTTGCATCGTTGCTGGGTGCGGATGGATCCCATGCAGCACGAATTCTGTTGTTCCTTTTCCCCGGGAAGGGAGTCAGGTAGAGCTGGGAGTCTCTGCGGGCTCCAGCCTGGGTGGGGCAATGCTTCCTCGCAGGCGGAGTTGTGACATTTTCTTGGGCACAGCGCTCCATGCCTCTGGCCAGGCTGTGCTGCCCAAAGACAGGACGTCTGTGGGACGGGCTGAGTTTGACTCCCTGCTGGAGTCATTCCTTCCAGGCCTGAAGGCTGTGGGTTGGAGGAACAGACAGTGAATGAACAGTGGTTAGAGAAGCTGGAAATCAGCTGTGAGAGACAAGAAGGATGCAGGATAGGAGACTCACAGACCTGGTGGGGAGCGGAGGGGGGGCATGGAAACCATCATCCTGAGGCTCAGAGAGAAGGGATTGCTCAAGGTCATACATTGAGCTAGTGGCCATCTGCCTCCAGGCCAGCAGTTTCCCCCACCCCATGCTTCAGAGAGGCCATGATGCAAGAGTCAAGGCTGCCTGTGGGTGGTCCCAGAGTGCAAAGTAGGGCCCAGCCTGGTGGGTGTGAGCTAAGGGAGACCTCCTCAGTCCATCAGGAGAAAGAGATCTGAAGACTAAAGACTGCCCAGCAGTGGTCAGGGTTGTCCCCAGTAGTGGAGATGTGCACACAGAACACTTGCACATGGCCTTTTGGTGGGTATGCGGTGGAGGAAACACCCTCTTCAGACAGTGAGCTGTACTCTCCTTGCATAGAGTCTGTGGCTTGCTCCACTCCCAGCTTCCTGTCTCTGTGGGGAAGTGAGAGGAAGGGAAGCCACAGGCCAGGAGGTCTGATTTGATAACCCAGCGTCCTCAGGGACCATATGTCTGGAGGGGTATCCAAAGGGATGGGAAGGAACAGTCCTGGGAAGATGCAGGAACATCTCCTTCCCAGGCAGGATGGCCTGAGAAGGAGCAAGAGGAGAGATGCTTGGTTCTCGGAGGCTCCCAAGTTTATGCTGCTGGAGCAGAGGAGGTATTGGGGAACTCCTTTTTTCTCAGAGCCTGAGTATAGGGGCTCCCAGGTAGTCACCCCCACTTTACCTACACTCCCTTAAGCCTACTGGCTCCAGCCCCAGGCCACAGCAGCATGGGATCCTCTAGACCCCCTGTGCCCTGCCTCCCGTGGAGTACGCCAACCAGCTCGAATACGTCTGGGAGGGTGCCCACCTAAGCTGACTGAAGTGTCCCGTAGGTCTTCGCAGCCGCAGGTGGAAATGAGAGAGGTGAGGAGGGGGCACCTTGTGCTTTCCCAGGCAGCCAGCACAGGAAAAGTGAAGAGGGTGGGAGGTAGGCATCTAAGTTCTAGACCTGGCTTGGCCGCAGCGACCTGCATGACCCCAGGCCTGCTGTGTGGGGACCTCCCAGGCCCCTGACTCTGATTCTGGTGTTGGGATGCCTGTCCTCGCTGTTTCCCCAGGCGGCAGTGTCCCCGCAACTGCAGCCTGGGAAGCCTCCGTTGGGTTTCAGGGAGGCGCAGTTCTCCAGGTGGCCACCAGGGGCCGCTGCCACGCAGGATCCGGGGTGTCCTCAGCCCCCCTCCCCGCTGGCTTCTCCGCAGCCCTAGTTGACCTGGAGCCAGAGGAACGCTCCGGAGCTCCTTCCGGCCTTAAATGCTAACAAGCGCGAGCACTGGGCGCAGGTCCCAGATGATCATCTGTGAGATGGAGCTTTGCGAAGCCAAATGCAGTTCCCTGGGGAGGCGAGGCCCCAGAGCCGCAGACTAGCCCCAGGCACTGCCCCAGCACCCCGCACAGGGAAGGGCTGATCCAGCCCATTGCACAGAAGGAGAAACCAAGGTGTGACGGAGGGAGATGAGATGCAGATGTCCTGGAGTCTGTGGCCGCCAAGAGCAGAGGGAAGGGTTCCGGTTCTTCACCTCCTCTGGCCAGGTTGCTGTCTTCTCAGTGGAAGGAAAACCTGAACCCTGCCCTGTTTGTTTCTTCATCGCTAGGAATCTGCCCTGGTTTCCATGGAAACTGGCTTTGGACCCCTGGGAGGAAAGTTGCACCCTGCAGTGACTGACTGTTCAGATTTTCCTCTGCTGGGTCCATCTCTAAAGCCGTCTGACGCCTCCTCCCTGTGCCCTCGGGAGGGGCCGCCCAGAGCTGTGCTCAGGAGCCTGAGCCAAAGACGTGGGGCACAGGGGCCTCTGTCCCCTTTCATCAGGCCACGGGTGCAGAGGGCCTGCTCCTGTGCTCAGCCCTGATTTGAGTATTTAGAGGTGGGATTGATGCTGTGGCTCTGTGTATGGGGTGCGAGGAGGGCTCCCTTGTCTTGGAGTGCAGCTGAGCAGGGGCAGGAAGTGGGAAGGTGAGGCTCTTCCTAGATGATTTGGCTCTGAGAAGATGGAAATAGGGGGAACAGCATGAGCAGAGACAGAGACAGGGGAGAGGGGAGAATGAAGAGATGAAGCAGAGGGTGTCTTCACTGGAATTTTGACTTGATTCTGCCGGAACTAGGGAGCCATGGAAGGCCTCGGAGCTTGTAAGTAGCATGAATGGATGACTACTAACCAAGACACCTGGATCGTGAGCTTCCTGAGTGCCTGCATTCTTGCTTCAGCATCACATCCCCGGTGGCACACAAGCCAAATCTGGGGACTTTATAAATGTTTATCAATTCATGGATTGGAAAAGTGGGTTGAAAAATCCCCATTGGAGATGAAGCTCTCTTTATGCACTAATGAAGTGAGAGATGAAGACTGAAGTCAGAGTCAGCCCCAGGAGGTATTTCGAAGGCAGCGAAGCTACTTAGAATATGTCAGAGTGGCTATGGCTCCAAGAGTCCATCTTGTCTAGCTCCTTGATGTGCACATGGGGAAACTGAGGTCAGGGATGGAGAACAGCTTGCCCAGGAGCACAGATGGAGTCAGGGGTGGAGCTGGGACTCAACTGAAGAGTCCTGCATCCCCCACCTGGGCCTCTCTCAGTGCCCCATGCTGTATCCATGCCCAGAGGGCTCCCTGGGACCTGGCACTGTGGGAATGGGAGGGAGCTTGGATCTCCAGGTGATGGATGAACATGCAGTGGGGTCCTTGGTAGAGGTGGGGCCCGAGCCTGATCCCACTAGCCTTAACCAGGGCCTCAGATCCTGAGCCTGGCACTTCCTGTGTGCTAAGCATTTTAGATGTATTATTTCACACAGCTGTCTATGGAGAATAGGTATCATTATCTGTGGAGAAGTGTGGGCCCTTCGTGGGAAGGGGCCCAGGTTCCCGAGGCCAGAGAGTTCCAGGATCAGCCCCTGTGAGCACTGCCCCCTCTGGGATTGCCTCCTCCCTCCCGATAGTGGGATGTCTTCCCACCAGCTGTGACCCCCACCCTCCCACTTCCCACCCAGCACAGAGCCATCCCAGGACAAGCCCGTGGACCAAGCCGCTGGGCCTGTTTGTCTTGGCTCCCTGGCTTCTCTCCCCTCCCTGGTGGCCGCCTAAGCAGGTGGCCCTCCTGCAGAAGCCAAGGGGAAATGAGCCAGCAGGCCCAGGCGCAGCGCTGAGCGGGGGGTCACTCCAGGCCAGGGGTCGCTCCCCCCACACCACGCCACGGGACACTGCGTTTGGAGGGAGGTAGGGGTTGCTGAGAGCAGAGCTGGGCTGACTCGGGCTTCCTGCAGATTGCAGTTGGCTCCCTCTCTGGCCAACCCAGTGGAAACAAGGCCTGTGGCCAGGCTCCTGCACACTCGTCTGCCCTCACACAGCTGGGGCCTGGGCAGCAGGAGGGCAGGGGACCGTTAGGGAAGGTTCTCTTTGCAGACTTTGCCTCTTGCTCAGCTTATACCTTGCAATCCAGTAGAATACCAGCCGCTACCATTTGCTGAGCATTGGCACTTCCCACCCTTCGTTTCATCTGATTCCCCACATGTGAGATGAGCTGAATGTCCTCACATCACCGCTCAGTCATCCACCCAAAGGCTGCTGACTTGGTGGTAAATGGCAAAGGCTGGATCCGAACCCGGCTCCGACCAATGCCAAGAATTCTCCTCTGCAGGTGGCTTCCTCTGCCCACTCTCCAGATGGCCGGCCAATGGCCTGTGCCCAGAGGGGCTGGGACAGCAGCGCAGGATTACACCTCCCCCTGTCCATCCTTACTCGCTGCTCATCTGCCACTTCCCGGCGGTGGCTTACAGTCACAGAACTCCCTCCCTGACCATCCATTTTCCTATCTATAAAACAAGGAGGTTGGATAGATTTGTAATTTTTTTTTTTTTAATGCAGGATTCTTTGGAGACTTAAAGGAATCCCAGAATTGCCACGTGGAAGCGTTGGGCTGGTTTAAGCAGGCTTCCCGGCCTCTCTGCCTCTGCCCCAGGGTCCCCTGAACCCCCACCTGTCCCTGAAACCCTGGGGACACCACTTGGAAACCAGCCATGGCTGGATGAGAGGCTCTGGCCCATTTACTCTCTATGGGGGGGAGGGGTACTTTCTCCAGACTTGGAGCAGCCCACCGGAAAGGGGCTTGCCTTCTTCTCAGTAGGGGGGAGATTGGATGGGGATGGGGGGGTTAGAAGGGTGTAGAGCTTCACACTAGTTCAGGGAAGAAGAAAGCAGGGCTGTCAGCAGGATGCTCTTGGTTTTATTTTGTTTTTATCTTTCAACCTGGAGAGGAGAAAAGAAATCTCAGTGGGGTGTTTGCTTTTATTTCTTTTTTCTTTTCTTTTCACTCTTTCTTTTGCCTTTCTTTTTCTATAGAGACAGGCCACATCTGAGTGAAGAAAAGCAAAGAAAGACGCTTTCATAATTTCTAAAAGGGGATGGGAGGAGTTAATGTCTTTAAAATATGTAAATGTCTTTTTTCACACCATGTATATGGTATAAGATTTCAAAAAGTACAAGAGTATCCAGAGAGAAGAAAGTCTCTCATTCCCCAGCCACCGACTCCCTTCCCTGGAGACAATCTCGAGTCCCAGTTTCTTATGTATCCTTCCAGAGGTATTCTGACATATATTTAAGCATCTATATATTTATATATGAAATATGTATTAATATAAGTATTTCTAACAGATAGTGATTCTGCTCTGCACCCCTTTTTGGGTCTATTTTTACTTAATACATCTTGTTGATTGTTTCATATTAATACCTAAGGAATCACTCTTTTTAAAGGCTGCATGGTATATCAAAACTCATTATTTAACCATTCCCGAGGATGGTCAGGAATATTCTTTTTTTTTTTTTTTTGCAAGGAATATTCTTGTACATGCTCTCTATTTCACATATGTGACTTTGTTAAAAAAAAATCCATGAAGGTATAATTCCTGGATCAAAGAGCCCATGTTTATTGTGATTTTGAGAAATATTGTCAAAGTGCCTCCCACAGACATGATAGCAGTGTGTGGTCCCACCAGCAGTGTATGAAACCCCCTCGCAGCCTTGCATATATTATCTGACGTTCTGATGTTTGCCAATCTGAGAGGGAAAATGGCATCTCTTCGTAGCCCTAACTTCTATTTCTTTCCTGAGTGAGGTATCTTTTCATATGTTTAAGAGCCATTTTAGATATTTTTTTCACGGTGGAAAGAATTTCCCTATTCTTTCCCCATTTTTCCATGGGGCTGTGCTCTCCTGTTTATTCATCTGTTTTGTGTGTTAGGTAACTAGTTTGTTATCTGTGATATATGTAGCAAATATTTCTGTCCAGTTTGGAATTTTATTCGACACCTGTTTGGGAACTTTTGTTGTCATGCAGAACTTGAAGAATTTCTGTGCAGTTAAATTTAAAGGATTGATCAACCTTTTCATTTATGCCTTCTGGGGTTTCTCATACTTAAAATTAATTCCTGTCTTAATGCAAGTCAAAAACTGGAGAGGGGAAGCATTGGATGGAAAATCAGTTCTGAGTTCGTAGCCAGCAGTCCCCTCCTTCCTTGAATCTCACCTTTACCGTTTGTAAAATGAGGGGTTTGACTTTAGTCATTCATTCATTCATGCATTCATTCATCCATTCATTCATCAGAACTAGTCTGGATACTGGGAACACAGAGATGAATGGTGTGGACTTTGTTTTCCTAGTCTAACGGGGAGAGAGATAAAGTGACCCAACAGTGACATGCGGTGTGCTATAAGGGCTGAGGGAGGATTCCAGTGTGTACTGAGAAGGCATCTAATGCAGCCTCCTGAGGGGAGGAGGATGTGGGTGCAGGAGGTGAAAGAGGTGATTTCAGGGGAGGTGAGGCCGGGCCTGAGTCTTGAAGGATGAGAAGGAGTACCTCTGGCAAAGTAACTGGGTGGGGTGAGATGGGGTGGCTGGCATAGGGGACTGCACTTGCTCTAGAGCAGGGAGGAGCGGCCACAGCATGGGGCACTCCAGAGACTGTGTCAAGGCATGCTGGAGAGTAGGGAGTGCGGCTGGGTCCCAACCACAGGACAGGAGGCAGTGGCCTGACACTGACCCTGTCCAAGGGAGGGCCCTGGGCTGGGTGGCCTTGGGAGGCTTCTCAGCAGGGCACCAATGTGATCAGATTCGCTCTTTTGTTGAGGAGGGGTAATTGTTTTCACTAAGACATTGTGACATATTTTCCATCACATGTTTTATAAACAATACTACAATGAGTATCTTTAAATATCACTTAGTTTATGAAGTAAACATTACCCACCCCCCCAAAAAAAAAACTGAAGAAGAAGAAGGAGGAGGAGGAGGAGGAGGAGGAGGAGGAGAAGGAGGAGGAGGAGGAGAAATCATTATTGTTGAAAAGCCACAGAGGCTGCTCCCATAGCTCATCTTCCTGCCTCCCCTGAATGTTGGCCAGAATATGCTGCTGGTGGGCACAGTGGCGTCTTACATGTTCTTACTACCAAAAAAGAAATGGTAGTTGGGTGATATTGGTGTTACCTGAAGATGTGGTGGTAATCATGTTGCAATACAGAAATAAATCCAATCAACATATTGTATACCTTAAACTTATACAATACTATATATCACTGATGTCCCAATTTAAAAAATTAGCACAGTTGCTTCAGAGGACATTGTAGCAGCATTCAGTGAAGTTGCAGGGGTACATCCCCACATCGAGCAATCATTCCACCCGCCGGGTGAGCACGAGGAGATGTGTATGAGAAGCCCATAGCAGTAGAGTTTTGAATAGTGATGAAAATCTCCCTTCCCACCAACAAAAAAGTGAGCCACTCTGTATGGCTTGTTGATACCGTAGAGTGTTATTGTGAAAGCATAAGATCAGAGCCACATGTGTCAATAAAGATCAATCTTCAAAATGCAATGTTGAGTGGGAAAAAAATTGTCAGAGGAGTCCACGTCAGTATACCAACTCTGATGCGAGGTTTAGAGACGTGCACTGTGGTTGCACCTTCCGTCACAGATGTACATGCTCATGTAGTAAACATATAAAGACAATGCATGGGACTATGTACCCCACATCCCACAGAGAGGCTGCCTTTGGGGTGTGGCCGGGGACTAGGATTGGACAGTGCCCGAGAGCTTCTGCTGAATCAGTACTTTCTTAAGCAGAGTGCTGGCATATGCCTGTTCTTCATAATATTCTTCAGAAATGGTTTTAATAATATATTCTATTTAACTTAGTATTTCCCCAAACTATCATGTATTTCAACATGTAATCCATATACACGTGATTAATGAGATATTTTACATTCTTTCTCAAAACTGAGTCTTTGAAATCCAGTTCATATTTTTCATGTGAGGTGCACCTCAGTTGGGATGACCCTCATTTCAAGTGCTCAAAAGCCACACTTGGCTAATGGTTATCATACTGGACAGTGTGGGGTTAACACATCTCTGTTAGGGACTGTATCAGGGGCCCTCTGAGATTCCTTTTGAACCTGAAAGTTGAAGATGATGATGATGATGATGATGATGATGATGATTGCCACCATGACTGAGCATGTGCCAGCGCTTCATACTATTTAATCCTCTCATTTAATTATTCCTTTTTAAAATCATGGCTAAATGGAGTGCCTAGGTGGCTCGGTTGGTTAAGCATCTGCCTTCGGCTCAGGTCATGATCCCGGGGTCCTGGTATGGAACCCCACCTTGGGTTCCCTGCTCAGCGGGACTCTGCTTCTCCCTCTGCCCCTTGCTCTCACTTGTGCTTTCTCTTTCTCTCTCAAATAAATTAAAATATTAAAATAAAATAAATGGCAAAACATAAATACACAAAATTGGCCATTTTAACATTTAATATGTGTCCCATTATTTATGGGTTTTGGTAGGTCTTAAGTATTTTGTACTAACTTTGTGACACATACACAGAGCAGCTAGCTGCTGACTTTGTGCAACCTTCTCTGTGGGTGCTGAGGGTGGGGCACTGGAGTCCAGGCATCTCTCTCTCCCATCCTTCAGGGACAGTTGAGCTCCTGGACCACTCAGAATTCAGTTGCACCCTCGTGCTGCTAAAGGATCATTGGCATGGCAGGCCAAGCAGGTTGAGCTCCCCCCAGAACCTCTGCAAGGGAGCCCCCATCTTGAGAGACTGAGGCAGTGAACCAGCCTGAGGTCAGACCAATCATGGGTTAAAAACATCTGCCACTTACTGTGTCACCTCGGAGAGTCACTCCATCTTCCCAAGCCTCAGTTCTTCATCTGCAGGATGGGAGAATGGAAGTTAATCCCTGGGGCTGTGGTGAGGACTAAGTAAAATCATGTATGAAAAACTTGGTCGTATTTATTCTGTATGGGGAGCTCAAGGGCACAGAGGCAGTGTGTCCAGGCCCCCATCTTGGCCCTCTCCTTGTCACAGAGGGGTCAATAACCCCTGTCCATCAACCACTTGGACTTGTTGAAAGGCAGAAGTTGGGGCACCTGGGTGGCTCAGTTGGTTAAGCATTTGCCTTTGACTCAAGTCATGATCCCAGGGTCCTGGGATTGAGCCCCGTGTCGGGCTCTCTGCTCAGAGGGAAGCCTGCTTCTTCCTCTCTCTCTCCCCCTACCTGCCATTCCGCCTGCTTGTGCTCCCTCTCTGTCAAATAAATAAATAAATAAAATCTAAAAAAAGAAAAAAAACAAAAAAAAAGGAAAGAGTAGTGAATGTTTATTGCATTACCACCTTATTTACCAAGTTACACAGGTGGTCTCACTCAATCATTTTCATGGGGCTCATATCATAGAGGAAAACATGGCCTTGCAATAGTGAAATGACTCACCCAAGGTCACACAGCTAATTAGTTGTTCAGCCAGACAGGGACAAGTTGGTAAACTGAAAGGCAGGCTTGATTTACTACATGGAGCTTTACTCCCAGTGCCCTTGAAGGCTTGGGTCTTCTCTGGACATAAACTCAAGTCCCCTGTAGTCACTCAGGCTCTCAAGGTCCTCTGACCTTTGGCTGTAACCCAGGCAGTCACCAGGGTCTGCTTTCCCCCTTGACCTCTGGGGAAGAACCCTGCTCGATTCTGACCCTCCCTCATCTCCTCATTGGGCTGAATACTCAGGATCTGGCTTCACTTCTGAGGCCTAAGTGTCCTGCATGTCCATTGTCCTGCCCGCAGGGGTCCAGTCCACCTGTCCCCAAGACCTGCCTTCCTGTCTCACTGCTGGCATCGTGGACATCTCCTCAGGAATGGGTGCACATCACACAAGGCAGCCCAGAGCCTGCTCCCAGGGCACCAGGGTTGGGCCGATCAAGGCTCCTTAGACTAGGGGCCTTTCCAGGCCACCACAATGGAACCCTAGGATTTCAGCTGGATAAGAGCTCAGACCCTGGGGTCAGATGCTCTGGCTTTGAACCCTGAGGGAACTTACCTTGGGCAAATTTCTTAATTTCTCCTTGAAGTCAAATGAAGCTAAGGGTACTTCCCCTCCCAGAATTATCATGAGGATGAAAAATGAGCTAATGTATGTGAAGAGTTTAGCGCAGGGCTCCACGCAGGAGAACTCAGGGAATGTCCCTGTTGATGATGATGAGAATTCCAACAGCCCTGAAGTCTAGGAACACTTCACCTTGTCCCAGCTTCTCCCCATAACCCTGGGGACACTTCAACAGTAGCCCTTGTTCAAAACAAACCAACCTACCCAGTTTTATAGAGAGAAACGAGGAACAATCTGTAAGTTGATGGGAGAACTTTATATAGTCCTCGAATATTCTAGGAAATACTTTAAAATGTTTTCCAAACTGCAGTCAGGACTTTTTAGTGGGTAATGACATTAATTGAGTGGGTCGTTGCCAACATGCTTTTAATGATTCTATTTATTTATTTGAGAGGGGAGGGGCAGAGAGAGAGGGAGAGAGTCCTAAGCATCTCCCTGTTGAGCACGGAGCCCAGCTTGGGGCTCAGTGTCGTGACGCTGAGCCAAAACCAAGAGTCAGACGTCTGCTCAACTGACTGACCCACCCAGGCGCCCCTCCAGCATGCTTTTAATAAAAGAGGAAAAGAATTCCCCAAAGGAAAATTTCGGAGTGCCTGGTGAGTATTGAAAGTAAATAATGTTTTATGAAACATTGTTCCAGGGTTACAGATATGTTTATTGAAACGGGCCTATTGGGTTGCAATATAAATGCATTTCTAATTGTGGGTCATTGTCAAAAAAGTTTGTAAACCAGTAAGGAAGGAACTATAGGGAGGTTTCTGAGGGATCCCATTTCCCTTTTTTTTCCTCCCCATTTTCAAGCATTGTGGAATATATGTGTGAGGCATGGCCTCTGTCTCCTTCCCTGCAGAGTTGGCTTCCCAGGGCCCCCTGGACCTCACGGAGCTCATCGGCGTCCCGCTGCCCTCATCTGTGTCCTTTGTCACGGGCTATGGTGGCTTCCCAGCCTACAGCTTCGGGCCTGGTGCCAACGTCGGCCGCCCAGCCAGGACCCTCATCCCACCCACCTTCTTCAGGGACTTCGCCATCAGCGTCACAGTGAAGCCCAGCAGTGCCAGCGGTGGGGTGCTCTTTGCTATCACCGATGCCTTCCAGAAGGTCATCTACCTGGGCCTGCGGCTCTCGGGCGTGGAGGATGGTGGCCAGCGGGTCATCCTCTACTACACGGAGCCAGGCTCCCATGTGTCCCATGAGGCTGCTGCCTTCCTGGTGCCTGTGATGACCCACCGGTGGAACCGCTTTGCGGTGATCGTCCAGGGCGAGGAGGTGACCCTCCTCATGGACTGTGAAGAGCACAGCCACATCTCCTTCCAGCGGTCCTCCCGGGCCTTGGCTTTCGAGCCCAGTGCAGGGATCTTCGTGGGCAATGCAGGAGCCACGGGGCTGGAGAGATTCACCGTGAGTCTAGCTCTGTGGATCCGGGAGGCCGCTGGACACTGTGCAAGAAACACAAGCCATTGTTCTTGTTATTATTTTATTCTTTCTTTTTTAAAGATTTTATTTATTCATAAGAGACACACACACACACAGAGGCAGAGACACAGGCAGAGGGAGAAGCAGGCTCCATGCAGGGACCCCGATGCGGGACTCGATCCTGGGACCCCAGGATCACTCCCTGAGCCGAAGGCAGACACTCAACCACTGAGCCACCCACAGATCCCTCATTATTTTATTCTTAAAGCCTCAAAGAGGCAGGCATGTGTGGTGGGATGAGCACTAGTCCCACAACCCAAAACCTAGATTCCAGTCCTATGTTTCCAATTTATTCTGATGATTCCAGAGCGTGGATTCTCTGATCCTCTCTGGGTTTTCTTATCTGTACACAAGGATGAGAAAGTCTGCACCATGGAGTGGTAGAGTCAAGTGGGATGGCCTGATGGAAAGCTCTCTGTGCATTTTCAGGCATTTATAAAAGGAGGATAGTTTATTATTTTTTCAGTGATCTTACCTTGGGAGAGGAGTGCCAGGTGCATTTAATTTTTGCCAAGCTAGAGGAAGCTGGAATGCCAGAGTGAAAGGTAGTTTCTCTCTCTCCTTTTGGACAATATTCTCTGAAAAAATAGCAGAAAATTGCCCTGTCAAACAGGCTTTATTTTTTTTTTAAGATTTAAAAAATTATATTTATTCATGAGACACAAGAGAGAGGCAGAGACACAGGCAGAGGGAGAAGCGGGTTCCTTGTGGGGAGCCTGATATGGGACTTGATCCCGGGTCTCCAGGTTCACGCCCTGGGCCAAAGGCAGGCACCCAACCGCTGAGCCAACAGGTGTCCCAAAAGAGGCTTTTATGCATAAGCCATTCTAAGAAAATCCCTTTTATTGTGGTTATGCATCCAGTCAGCACACATACTCGTACCTTACCTAACCGGTACTAGATGGTACCGTGGGGCAGAGTTTGGGTTTATTTGTAGTTTAGTGGGAGACGGTGAGTGAATCTGAAGAAGTTAAAATCCAATTACAGTTTTTTAACACTTTGGGAGCATCATGGAAAACCAACTGTCAGGGTGGAGAGAGGAGGCAGGAGTGGAGGCAGGGAGGCTGGCTGGTCTTTCTTCTTCACACGAGGGCTTCTGGCCAAGAAGCTTCGAGCTATAGGGGAAAGACACTTTCTGGGTGAGGAAGATGGACGTGCATCTTAGGGCCTGTCACCAACAGGCTAGGGATCTGGATCCAGTTAGGGGGCTTCTGTGTTAGCCTGTGCTCTGAACACAGTACCCTGGGGCTTCTGCAGCTAGTGGAGCTCATATTATATTGGCCCAAGGAGAGTCCCCCTAAATGAGGTGGGCCGAGAGGTGGCTTATCCTGTTGTCATGGCCACACACAGCACATTCTCACACCTGTCCTTTCACTCAGTGGCGTGGTCTCTCTTACAAAAACAATCATGTTTGCCACTAGTGGTCTTAGATGTGCAAGCAGTGGCTTCTGACCTTGTGCTTTTCCCCAGGGCTCCATACAGCAGCTCACCATCCACCCTGACCCCAGGACCCCTGAGGAGATGTGTGAAACTGAAGAATCCTCGGTGAGCCCCCATCTCCCCTGTCCCTGCCCCCACCCCTAGCCGCCAGTTGACCTGGGAGGGCTGGACGCCCAGGCAATTCCTCTTCCCCAACGTCATGGAGTCTCTAAAATCTCTAGACTTCTCAAGCACTGCCTCAAGTCCTATTTTGAGTTTTTGGGCTCAGTTTATTTTTTTAAGAACTTCAGCCATGTCTTTTGTGGGGGTTGGGGTGGGTTGTATTTATTTTGGGGTGTTAGGTTCTTCTGTGGCTGTGGCAGTCAGTGGCCTGGTTTCTAGACTTCCTGCCAAGAAAGGGTGTCAGGATTCTAAAATCAAAGTTAAAACTCTAAGACATGAGTGTAAATTCCTATAAAAACGGGCCTAAATTTAGCTTTTATGCTTGGCAAATGAATCAGTTCCTAAGTTGGGGATGGAGTGGTAGGCAGGGAAAAAAGATGGGTCCTTCCACGCCCCCCCTTCCCTTCTGTCTCCCTCCCTCCCCCAAGGACCTACTGAGTCCCTGCTAGGTGACAGACCTGGGGGCTGCTGGAAATAATGAGATACATCAGCAGCTGTCTCTCCTCAAGCTGCTCTCACACACTTAACAAGCCCGAAGGCAGTGACAGAGCTGGGGGTGACCGGAACCTGGGAAGTCCTCAAACCCAAGCTCCCGGGTTGAGTGGGGGCACGAAGGTGAAAGAGTAGGTGAGAGAGGAGCTGATGCTTGACCAATGACACACAAGTCTCAGCTGGGGATGAGGAGGAAAAGGCCTTTCTGGTAGAAGCCATAGCGTGATGCAGAAAGTCAGAGGTGAGCATGGCGTGGCATATTCCTAGAACTTCTCTTTCTCTTTGGGGGATGTCAACCCCAAAGTACAGCATAAGCTGATTTCATTCATCTAGAAAAAAATGCTGCCAATTTAGTGGGAAAGCTCTTTGGGGGTGGAATTAGGCTCTGTAAGAACGTTTGCACTCCCCAAGGCCTAACCCTGGCCTGCCATTCCTTTAAAGCTGGGAGAAGGGACACCTTACATATATCATCCCCTGCTCTCTGCCCTGCTGTTAGCACTGGAAAAGTAGAGGCCGCCCAAGAGTCCAAGAATAAGGTATTATTGACAAAAGGATGGTGGCCCCCAGGCTCTCTGGCTGACATCAGAAGGCTAATTATGAAAATAAGGTAGCAATAGGAAGACATTCTCCAAATGTCACGGTTCTCCAGCGTAACATTCTGGTGACAGCCATGCAAATGGAAGTGCCTTTGGCAGAGATTGAAGGGCCCTGGACAAGATGAAAGTAGGTATGTTCGAGAGACTGTGCGTTGACTGCATGAGCAGTGAAAGGAACAGTGAAAAGAAGAGCCAAGCCTGAGCACTGTACACGTGCTCTCTCTGGCTCTGTCCGTCTCCTTCTTTCACACATGCACACGCGCATGCACGCACACACACAGTTTCTCCAAAGGAGTCACCGTCTGTGACCGTCCCACTTGTCAACTGCTGCTCCCCCTCTGCCGGGCATGATTTGTCTCCACACAGGCGTCAGGAGAGAGCAGCGGGCTTCAGGAGCCAGAGGGAGTAGCTGAGATCTTAGAAGCTGTCACCTACACTCAAGCCCCCGTGAGTACTGGCTGCCTCGCCGCACCTTCTTGGTCAGCTTTTAGGGGCCGGGAGTTAATAGAGAGGGCCCCGAGCTCTGGGGCTTCTGTCTCTTTTCTTAGATCTGTGACTTTAATTGTGGGCTCACCTGGGAAGGTCAGGAAAGTCCTGGCCAAGGCATTTTGCCAAATTCCCAGTGCAGTGAAATGCCAGTTATCTCTAGGCCACAAGAGGACCCTGTGCCGTGGCCGCAAGAGGACCGTCCAAAGGCAAGCGTGCTCCACTCCCTCCCAGCTCTGTGAGCTTAGGTGACTTACTCAGCCTCTCTGAGCCACAGCTCCTCTTCCATAAAATGCTGATCAGAGTCCTCTCTCAAGGAGGTGTTGGGAGGGTCAGATGAAGCAGTGCAGGGTCAGGTCTCAGCCCAGTGTCTGGGACGAGGGAAGTGGTGCCGCCGAATGGTGGCTGGTGTCGCATTTGCTCAGGGCCCTGGGCTGTGGGAAAGAAGGCAGGGCCCCCACTCCTGTGAGATGCAGAGTCTTCCCAGGAGCTCCCTTCTGGCCCCATGGGAAAGGCTGCCATCCTTGCAGTGGTTGGGGCCTCCTCCCTCCTGGGAATGTACTCTGTGGCCCAGACAAGGAAGTGGTTTTGAAAGCACTGAGTCAGACCATGGGGACAGCAGGAACCCATTTTTAATGAAGACAGCAGTGTCTGAGTCATTGAACACAGAAGCCCAGCAATCTCCTTGACTGGTCTGGCATATTCTACAGACTTATCCCTGATAAAAGAAAGCAAGGAGATGGAAATAGGGCAGAGGCTATAGAGTATAGGTCTCTGGTGACAGAGGTTTGGGTGGAGCAGAATGGAACCTCAGTCTGTTAGTGCTGGGGAGACTTAAAGGTCCCCGCTTTCTGTACAGAGATTTATAGAAAACTGCCCTTTGGACAGATGGGCAAATTGAGGCCCAGGCAGGGGAACAGAATGGCCCTTGGGTACCTGGGTGGAGCTGAAGCTAGAGCATGAGCCCCCTGACGCCCCATCCAGGGCTCAGGCCACAGCCTCGTGCTTCTGGTCTCAGGGTGCTGCAGAGGCTCCTCCCCAGGACCACAGCCAGTTCGAGGGCAGCTGAGATGGAAGAGGCAAGGGTCTAAGGTGGCCTAGATGGTGATGGGGCTGTGGCTGTTCTCGGCAGTGTCGTAACCCTATGTGCCACAGCTCTTGGCCACCCCATTGGCATGTCCAGGGCACTTGCAGCAGGGCCTAGAGTGCTAGTTCCTTCTAGCCTGACGCTGTGCCTGCCCAGTGCCCCAGTTCACAGCTCGGCGTGAGGCCAGCTCAGGCAGAGATGCCAGTAACACATGGTGGCCCCGCAAGAGGAACGGAAAAGGGGAGTGAGGGTTTGAGAGCATGAGATGATCATGGCAGCAGGGACCACCCAGGGCTTCCTGGTGGAGGAGGCATTGAAGCTGGGCAGCTCTGGACAGGGGTAGAGAAAAGGAAGGGATGGAAGAGAACCAGCACTTCTCCATACCCACTGTGGGCCTGGTGCTTGTGTATACGTGACTTAATTCAATCCTTGCAACAACCTTGCAAGGGAGGTGGTGGCTCAGGGAACAGGGTGGCTTTGCCAGGGTCAGGCAGTGGTGGAGTCAGGACCTCGGGCCACAGTGCCACAGGCGTGGGGCAGGTGTCCGAGCACGCTGCAGTCAGGAGGAGGTAAGGACTACATCCTTCTGGTGTCTGGAGAACAGAAGAGTGATTTGAGGGACTTGGTGGTCCCTGGGCCCCCTCCCTCCTTGGACACTTTACTTCCTAGACTTCCCAGCTGCACTGTCCTCCGTGGCGTTGAGAGAACCGGTGCCCATCAGAGTCCCACCTGGTGTGGCTCAGCTCTCCACTTGCTGGTTGTTGGCTGGGCGTCAGTAACTTCCTCCTCCTCCGTTGAGGGGGCTGGTGCGGGTTACGTGGCCCCCGTGAAACATGGGCAGCCCTCCGTGCGTGGTGGTGGGCGTCGCTCTCCACTGATAAGATTATTGCCCTAGAGCGCCCTGTTCTGCTGGGGGCCCCCTTCCCAGCACCTGCTTCCTGGTCGGCTGGTGACTGGGGCTGCTGGGCATGCCAAACCCCTGTGGTTGCCCGTAGTCCTTAACAGAATTCTCTCTGGGCTGTGGGTGCTGATGCTAACTTGTCTGTTCCTGGCATCTGAGTCTCGTTTGTTCGTTTGTTCGCTGCCTCCCTGCGTGGCTCCTGCAGAGCAGCACTTCCTTTGCTGTTTCCCGGGGAGTGTTTTTCCATTCATTCCTCAGAGGGGGCACTGAGGCACAGAGGAGTGAATAGTTTGTCCCCAGGGCTGCCCCGCCAGGCGGTGGCACAGCCAGGTCTCCAGCTCCGGTCCAGGGCTCTGTCTCTCATGTCACCGCCTCCTGGGAGGGCTCCAGCTCCCCTCCAGGGCCACCCCTCCAGGACGGGGGAATTCCCCTCTTCTCTCAGATGTTCCCCTCTCATCTCTGTCTGGCTTCTCTCTTGGAACGAATCTCACTTCCCTGTCCTCACCCCTTCCAACCTGCCACTCTGCAAGACACAAGCCATGACCAGCGGCGAACTGAATCATGGGCTGCCGGAGCAGTCAGGGACTTAAAAAGCCAGCCCTCCTCACCTCTTTCCCCATTTAGGGCAGGAGTCCCTGCCACCGCATGCTTCCCCCTAAGTCAGCTTCTGTTGACACACCTCTCCATTTCTGGAAAGTTCTATCGTGCTCAGTTAGAATTAATGTCCCTGTGGTTCCCAGGCCTGGCTGTGCGTCAAAATCGCGCGTGTGTCTTGGCGGGTGGTGGTGGTTGGGGGGGAGATCGGTGGGGGGACAGTTGCCTCTGGGCTGTGTACCTGGGCATTAGGATTCAGGAGGGCTGGAATGAGGTCCAAGAAAGTGTACTTGCAAAAGCTCTGCAGGTGATTCGGATCCGCAGCCAGGGCCTCCTTTCCAGCCACACCTAAATGCTCACAGTTTTCCCAGACTCTGTAAACATTTGTAACTCCTTCACCCAGGCCTTGGCCTGGCCTCGGTGGTCTGTTTGCCTGGAGGGCCCTTCCCGTCCCCCGTCACCCCCCACCCCCCCGGCCAAGTCCTAACTGTTCAGGATCCTGTCCGCAGCCCCTTGTCGGAGCGTCCCTCCTGTACTCTGCTCTCACCCACTCTGCTGTCCCACATGTCACATTCAAGCACATCGTGTCTGAGTCTGGGTCTCCCCCCAGTACAACGATTTAAGGCCTTCATTTCTGTATCCCTGAGGATCAGCTAAGGATGCGGCACACAGTAGGGCCTCAGGAAGTACATGTGGAATGAAGAATTCTGTTTGTGAATGAGAGAGAGGCTCAGCAAGCCTCTACACCTTTGATACAAAGTCTTGAGACTCGGTAGTCCCATTTTGTCATAGACACACAGGTTCCGCATCCACACTAACCCCTGAAAACCAACAGCCACCTGTTGGAGGCAAGACACCTGACCCTAACCACCAAGGGTCAGCTTACCTGATTCATGCTCTGCCTCGAAGCGCAGTTGGTAGCTCACTTCTTGGGAATTTGACAAACGAGGGTTTTGGTGCACAGGCTGGAGTCCGTGATTTCACGTAACGGGACCGTTGCCGTCTTGAACACAGCTCAGCCCATTGTTACGTTGCGCTCTGGTTTCCCATACCCCTGCCTGCCCTGCCTGCCTGCCTGATCCCAAAGCTCAAACCCCTTACAAAGCAGCTTCGCTTCCAGCTACCAGCAGGGACGCCATCAGAGAACCACAGCAGAGTGCCCCCTGCCTAGGGCAGAGCTCACACCACCTGGCTGGGGCCCCCCTGCAGCTGGGGAGAAGCAGGGGAGCGTGCTTGGGAGTTCTTCACAGCCCGCTGGTGGTGGGGCCTGCTCTCTTTCTCCCACCGCCCACCCTCCCCGATTCCTGCCTCGCTGGGATTTTACTGTGCAGCCTCCCAGTTTCTTTCTTTTCTTTTCTTTTCTTTTCTTTTCTTTTCTTTTCTTTTCTTTTCTTTTCTTTTCTTTTCTTTTCTTTTCTGTCTTTTCTTTCTTTTCTTTTCTTTTCTTTCTTTTCTTTTCTTTTCTTTTCTTTCTTTTCTTTTCTTCCTTTTCTTTTCTTTTCTTTCTTTCTTTTCTTTTCTCTTTTCTTTTCTTTCTTTTTTTTTTTAAAGACTATTTATTTATTCACAAGAGACACAGAGAGAGAGGCAGAGACACAGGCAGAGGGAAAAACAGACTCCATGCAGGGAGCCCAACGTAGGACTCGATCCCAGGACTCCAGGATCACGCCCTGGGCCAAAGGCAGGCACTCATCCGCTGAGCCACCCAGGCATCCCAGCCTCCCAGTTTCTTGACCTAAACCCAACTCTCAACCCTCAAATCCGCACTCTCATTGGTGCCAGGCTGAACTCCCCAATGCATACACTTCTCTTGAACCTAATACCCATGGACACCCCAGGTGCAAGGTCAGACTTCTCACCAAAGAACTGAGCTCTCTGCTCTCTGCCTCCCCTGGCTCCATCCACCTGCTTCCCTCCCCGAGCCCTCGAACCCTCGCCAGGCATAGGTAAGCCAGGTCCTAACAGTGCTGTGTCCTTTCTTACCTGGAGCCTCCCTCCATCCCTGTCTTCTGAAACTCTCCTCATTCTTTAAGGCCCAACTTCTTGGAGACTTTCATTCCTGCTTCTGCCCTGGAGATTTTACAGTACAATAACCTACATTTTATTTTTAATACATAAATATTCTGTGTTCGTTACTGGAAAAACTGCAATTGTGGATGAACGAAAAAAGATAAAACAATCACCTTTAATACCAACACCCAGGGAAAAGCACTATGGAGGTGCTGCTCTTTCTCAAGTACCTTTTTCAGGTCCTGGGAGGGTCAGTGATTGCCTACGTATACAATAGGCAGGTCCAGATATTTTTCTGGGTTTGTTTAGCACGTCATGGATATATTATTTCCTCCAGTGAAAATCACTGCCATTTTTTTCCTGCTTCCCTCCCAAGTAAATCCTTTTGGGTTTTGTTTTTCCTCCCTTCAGTCTAAAGAAGCAAAAGTTGAACCCATAAACGCACCTCCAACTCCATCCCCTCCTTCTGACGACACAGAACTTTCGGGTGAGCCCGTACCCGAGGGGACTGCGGAAACTGTCAACTTGAGCGTCAGCCTGCATAGCATCCCAGAGCAAGGCAAGTCCCTGTTGCGCCTCCATACACGATGGTCTTCTGTGAAGCGATTGCTGTGTGCCCAACCTGGGGGATGTATGCCACATGGAGCATCTCATTTAACCTTCCCCTCGGCCCTTCGAGGAAGGAATTGTAACCATCCTCGTTTTATAGACAAGATGGGGAAATCAAGTCATAGAGAGAAGGGAGGTCACCTAGCTGAGGCTCTTTGGCTTGTAAATGGCAGAGTTGCATTTGAACTTGGATACTTGAACTTTTAACCCCTAGACTCTGGAAAGGCCCAAGTTCCAACAGAAAAGCTTACAGGAAAAAAAAAAAAAAAAAAAAAAGAAAAGGTTGCAGGAATTGTTGCTCTTTATTAAATACCTACTGTGTGCCAAGTGTTCACATACTCCATCTATAATCTTGGAAGTACGTCTCCCGGTTGGTTTTATTGGCCAGTATTTTATGGGTGGAAAACCTGATAGTTGAAAAGGTAAGTGACATGCCCACAGTCACAGCTCATGCCCATGCTCAGACGGCTAGTGAGTAGTGGGACTGACCCAGCGTCCAGGCCTGATTCCAGAATCCCCATCCTTTCCAGCTTCAGCCGCAAACTCCTGACTCTCAGAGAATAGGATCAGGTCATCTAAGCTCCTACGTGGCACACGTGAGACACTGGTGGCCAGAGAGGGGCAGGCACCCAGCAGGTCAGTGGCAGGCCCTGGGGGAGTGCTGGTCTCCTGGCTCCCCATCCAGGGCTCTTGCTCCTGACCCTTGTCATCTGCAGTGTGCAGAGAACACTGGTCAAAACCCAGAATCCGATGTGATCCCCTAGGCGGCTGCCTGACATGTACCCAAAGGCCTGAGATTTCTGTCCTATATCAAAGGGGCGGCTGCTTCAGGCTGAGGTTACTGCTTGTGCCAGAGCACCAACATGCAGGGCAAAAAAAACAAGGGCAAACGCCCACTCAGACTGCCTGTAGGAAAGATTGGTTGGGCAAATTGTATTTCATTTTTATGTTGAGCTCCGATATTGGTGATGCAGAGGATTGAATGACCCAGGGACGGGTTTGTGGTATACTCCAGAAAAAAAGTGGATTTCAACACTGCATGTATGCTGTAACCCTCATTTTGAATATATTTTTATATCTATTTATGTATAGGCATGTAGAGCAGTGTGTGTGCGTGTGTGTGTTAGAGTAATAGACAACAAAATGTTATAAGTAGTTATCTGGGTGGTAGGATTGTGGGTGGTTTTCCTTTCTTCTGTGTTTGACAAGCCTTCTGCAATCATACGCCTCATTCTTCTTTTTACTGCTACCATCAGTAAATGCAGGTTATTTTAACATCTAAAGTGGGAAGTCTCTGGGTGAGAGAAGGTATACAGTACTGAATAGGAAAAAATTTGTATGATAATTTAATAAAGTCATAATAACAACCGCGGAGTCAGGGTGTTGCCGTGGAAGACCTGGGACGGAGTAGACGGTTTGGGCACCAGCCCTACTCAGCCACCTATTTGCTCTTAAGGCCTGGCACACGTTGCTTAACATTTCCAAGCTTCAGATTCTTTAACTGCCCCCTGGGAGTGTTCACAGTCCCCACCTCCCAGGTAGTTTAGAGGATTGGACCCAGCCAGGGATGTGGAATTGGTTTATGAATCGGGAATGCTGTTCTCCTGAGTGGAATTAGGATCTCTAAGGAGGGGCAAGGAGCCAGCAAGGGCTGTAGGCGGAGTAAGGGCCTCTCCTTAGGCTGGGGGTGGGGAGTGGGGGTGTGTGTGAGTGCAAAGGAGGTGGGAGCCAATGCAGACTGGGACGCAGATCTAAGCACCTCTCTCCTCTGTTCCCTGGAATCAGCCAGATTCCTTTACGGGCAGAGAAGAGGCCAAATGGAAACAACAGAGCTTGCTGTTCTTTTGAGTAGACAGCCCAGATAGTGAGGAGAAAGGGGCCCGAACCCTGAGCCCTGTGCCCGTCTAGGCAAAGCTACCTAGGAGTTTTAATCCAAACTTTCCTGAGACTGTCTTGGCCCAGGGCACCCCCACCCCCACCCCACACCTCCAACTTAACATCCTCCAAGGAGTGGGGACTCAGGGCATTGGGGTCTGGCCTGCTGCTTGCACAGCACCCCCTGGTGGCCAGATCTGAGAGGACGAGAGAGAAGAGAGAAGAGAAGATGCGGGTGGGCCATAGCTCAGCACCTCCCCCCGCCCACACTGTTCTCACCAGGGGACATGCCTAGCACAGCACACGTGGATGTGGGAACAGGCCGACCTGGCTTCGAGGCCCCTCCCAGTCACTAACTTTCTGTGGGACCTGTTTGTCTTCAGCAAAATGGGGTTAATCATCATAAAGTGTTAATGTGCACACCAGAGCAGCACAGACATGCTATGGGGTGATAGTGGGCAGATGGAAAACGTGGGATTCCTGTCCGGGCTCTGCTCCCCCAGCTGTCAGGTGGTGGAAGGTCCTTGCAGGTAAGACAGATGGGCTAGTGGGAGGATCAAATGAGGCACCTCATGGGACATGCTTAGCCTGGGGCCCAGCCCATGACAGGCATACATTCATATTAGTATAATTTCTTCTTCTTCTTCTTTCTTCTTCTTCTTCTTCTTCTTCTTCTTCTTCTTCTTCTTCTTCTTCTTCTTCTTCTTCTTCTTCTTCTTCTTCTTTTTGCTTTAGGAATCTACTTGTTTTTTAAATTGCAAAAGAGATATGTACTTGTGGTAACAGTTCAATCAATGCAGACAGAGTCCTATGAACCCTCCAAAATTTTCTTTCCTATCTGGAGGAAACCAGTATTAAGCAGTGTGGTTTAGCCAACCTTGTGTGGTTTATCTGCACACACACATACGTATCTATATGTTACATATGTTATTTAATAACTGTATTAGTTATATAATGAAGGTTATATATATAATAATGATAAAACATGTATATTCATATAGTCTTTTTCACTTAACACACATAGAACCACACTGACAATGAGCATTTATCAATTGCTAACTATATTTATTGCTAACTGTATTGAGGGGCTGTCCTCAGTGCTTTTTTTGTATTAACTTATTTAATCCTCGTAGCACATAATCTTCCAAGCAACCTTGTGAAATAGTAATTGTTGCTCCTGACTTATAGATGAGAAACTTGAGGCCCAGGTTGAATGACTTGCCACAGATCACGTTCCTAGGAAGTGGCAAAGCAGGGTTCCCACCCCACAGTTGGTGCCAGCATCTGTGATTAAAGGACAGGGTAATAATCCCCCTCAACATCTGTTTTTCTGCAACTTGTTTTTTTCTCCTCTTAATCCTATATTACGGACATCTTTTCAAGTTAATAGGTAAAGAGGTGCTTCATTGCTTTTTCAGGATTACAAAATGCAGTTGTTAATTCCAGAATGCCTGCTTCCATAGGGTCTGGTGAAGTCTTGAATGACACACTGGAGGAAGTTCATACTGTGGACGGTGCCCCCATTACAGATGTTGGCTCGGGGGATGGGGCCTTCATTCATGTCACTGAGGAGGTGAGTGAATGGTAGATTTCATTTGCTGAGTCAGTAGTAAATTGGTTGCTTATTTCAGGCTTGGTGGTGACTTGTATTGGCACGATAAAGAATCAAGACGGTTTTAGTTGTTGGTACGGATGAGGGGAGACCCAGGGCCCAGGAGGCTCTCCAGGGATGCCCCAGGACAGGGAGAGGAGATGCGGCATGAGCCAGTCCTCATACCTGCCTGGAAATGAGTCCTGGGTCCTCATTGTGGTACCCACCTCCCTCCTGCTCATTTGTGAAGATTACACAGCCTTTTCCTTTGGAGCTCCTTGAAGACAGAATCAGATGGATTGTATATGTGTCCACTCCATTGTCGTGTAATTGGCTTTTATACCCACAAAGCCAATTTTTTAAAATGCTAGACACAGTGAGGTGTGAAATTGAAGCAAATGTATTTTTTGCACAACAACCTGTGCTAAAAACTCACAGGTTCGGGTGTTTCTTTCTGCTATCCTGGGATGAAACGCGGACACCTCTCATTCTCTCCCAGTCACGATCTGATAATAACCTATTTTCACAGCTATTTCCAAAGTCCAGTCCAGCATAATATCCCTTTGTCTCCCAATTCAAAAGAACACATATCCAGCTCACAAATGGTTTGCAGTGGGGAGGAAGGAGGAGAAAATCTCAGCACACAGATGATTCTCTCTCCAAAGGAATTCTTTACCTTTCCCTATATAGCCCTGAGGCAGCTGGTGGCTGGAGGCAGGTCGGGGGCTAACTCTGATAGAACCACAAGAGATCCTAACTCTGGGAAACAAAGGGTTGCAGAAGGAGAGGTGGGTGGGTGGGGGGATGGGGTAACTGGGTGACCGCACTGAGGAGGACATTTGATGGGATGAGCACTGGGTGTTATGCTATATGTTTGCAAATTGAATTTAAATTTAAAAAAACCAAACAAACTGATTTCCTTTCTTGTCTCATAGCACGTGCCACACAGGTGGTCTGGTTGCTTTTTCTAGCATGTGGAAGTGTACTTAATTATACAATGAATTAATTGTTCTTAATTGTACTTTATTGTAAAGCCCTTTGGGACTTCAGCTAAATTTGAGGCAGAAAGAGTCTCATTTGAAAATCTGTGACGTCATCTTTTCTTTCTTTTTTGGGGAAGGACAATAATTCTGCAAGGATTTATATCGTAGGAAAAAGGATTCTGTGGTCAGATACATTTGGGAGATACTCCACTTTCTATCCTCCTTTTTATAGACTCCTTGTAAGTCCTGCAGCAAGGAAATCTAACTTTGGTCAGCTTAATGGTTTTAGTATCCAAAAGAACTACGTTTTGCAAAACAGAACAAAATAAAACAGAACAACCCTCCAAATTTAAAAGAAAAAAAAGAGAAACGTTTGGAAACTGAGAGAAAACTGAGATAGTTGGATCACACTAGCACCCAAAACTGCTATTTCCATTTCTTGCATCTGCTGTGTAACCTCCAGAGAAGGTTCTGCATTTCCCAAGGAAACTGAGTCCCAGGCAGAGAAGGATCACGGGGTTCGGTCTGGAGAAGGCTGAGGAGGACAAGATTGTTGTCTGCACATCTCTGAAGCACCGTCAGGGGCAAAAGCATTCGACTTGTCCTTACGGCTTCTGGAGCGGCACCTAGGGCAGGTCACAGGGAGACAGATGTGTCTAGATAGAAGCGTCTGGAGCTGGAGCAGGCTAACTCAGGAGACAGGGATGGCCTGGCCACTGGGCATGTGCAAACAGATGCTTGGACTCAAACAGGAGATACAGTTGCCTCACGGTCTTTCCTGTCCCTGGGATTCTGTGATTCTGGGACTGTCTTGGGGCTGGGGTGAAGTTATAGATAAGAAAATTGCTTCGAGAGAAGGAAGCTACAGGAATGCAAGCTGATAGAGGGAGGGCTGTGGGCAGTCTGTTCTCTCCAGCCACAGGCACATGGATCAGAGCCATAGGCCCCCTGACATGGTGCCTCAAGATGCTTTTGTTTCAGGCTGTGCATACTGAAGAAGGTTTGGCAGCCACAGAGGCCACCGGGGAGGCTGAGGTGCCCACCGGCACTGCCGGGGAAGCGGAGGCCAGCAGTATGCCCACCAGGGGGCCAGCTCTCTCCTTGTCCACTGAAGATATGGGGGAAAGGGTCACTCTGGTAAGTAGCTCAGAGAACTTGCTGTTTCTGGGGGATGGTGGGCATCAGAGGTGGGGGCAGTCACTGGTCTTCCTTATCAGTCTGCAGAATGCAGAGTGATAGCCTTGTGGGATCAAGTCTGTGTAGACCCCGATTTGGAGGCTGAGGGGTCTGTTGACTCATTCAGCTGTTTGTGGAGTGATGTGTTATGTGGGGCATGGGTAGATAGGATAGACCAATTCCTGGGGACAGAGCCATAAGAGATGCAATAGGAAAAGCACTGAAAGGGGCCCAGAACCCAACCCAAAAGATCAGGGGCCCTGGATGCCTTCCTGAGGATAGGATGCTGCTGAAGGTGAGGCTATGGGGACGCTGAGAAGGAAGCTGGCAGGTGAGAGTGAGACAGGTGTTCCAGGAGGCGGGCTAGCAGGAGCAGAGACCTGGAGGCATCAATGGGAACGTGCAGAGGGTCGAGTGTGAACAAGAGGAGGCAGGCAATGTGGCTGGAGAGGCCCCCGAGACCCTGAGAGCCGCGAGTGGGAGCTGGAGTGTGTTCAGAAGTGGACTAGTGGACTAGTCAAAGTAGGTCTCAGAAAGTGGAGAAAGGCTGGGAGAAGCAAGCCTGGAGGCCGGGGCTGGGATCGGAGGCTGTGTTGTGGTCCAGGCAAGGGGTGGTATCGGCTCGCTCTGGGTTTGGTCAGTGCTTTCATATTCTTCCCAGAGTCTCAGTGAATAAAGGCCTGGAAGGCGGCTGGTGGATCTGCCACTATGACTGTTGGTGGCCTCGGGAAGGGCAGGGTTAGGGGTGCGGGAGGGGTGGAAGGAGAGCGAGGTGAGGAGGAGGTCAGTGACGCCAGCCAACTCCTCTTAATGAGGGAGAAGGCTGTGTGTTGCGGGTCCCTGGATTTTGCCCTGGTGCCACGACTGGGGCGTCGGTGAAAGCCCCACTCCCAGGAGCAGTGGAAGGAAGAAGGAAGGGATGAGGGTGGGTGGCAGCGAGGATGGTAGGGAGGAGCGGGGTGAACCACGCAGGTGGCACGCTGGCCAGGGGCTCACACCTTGCATGGTGTGCGAGACGTGGGTTTCCGCATGGGTGCTGTGTTCACGGTGCTGCGCAAGATGAGGTCTTGGATGTGCAAGTGCTTTGAAGGCGAGGAAGCCACAGGGTGCAGATGCCCAAGGGACCCTGGCTGTCTGCTGGCTCCAGCCACACGGACCACAGTGGACCGCTGACAGGCCCCTCTCAATGTCTTCCTGTTCAGAGTGTAGATGCTGAAGAAGGCTCGGGAGCCACAGCAGCTGGGGAGGCCGAGGTGCCTGATGGCACCGCCAACGAAACAGAGGCCGACAGTGTGCCCACAGAGGGAGCGACCCTCTCCATGGCCGTCCAGGACCCTGGGACAGGGGTTACCCTGGTAAGGAGTGCAAAGTGCCTCGGGGTTGAGGTCACAGCTGGAGCAGGTCCTGGCCTTCTTAGAGGACCAGTCTTCATTCTGTTCAGCACATCCAAAGGAGCCTGAGTGGGGCGCTTCTCTGGAGTGGAGTTGGCCAAGGCCTGGGCAGGCGTGTGGTCGAGCCCTATTTCTGGGCACAAGCGTGAGCTGTGAGAGGGCAGAGGAAGGGCAGAGTCAAGGGCAGGGCCAAACTCCCTCAGCCCTCTCCTTAGGCGACATGGAGACAGTCAGTGTTCCCAGCTCATGAAGGTGGGACGCAGATATTCTAAGACACTTAGTGGGTCTGTCCCTATGATGTGATTATAGTGGGAGTCCTGCAAGTTCTTCAGACTCAGACTCAGCCCTGGACTCCTCATGTCCACTCCTCCTGTGTTCCCACCTCAACGATAGGGACCATCACCCCCTAGTCGGCCAATCCAGAATTCTCTTCCCTCTTCCTTACTCTCCATATCCTGTTAAGCATCAAGTCTTATTGATTTTTCTACCTAAATCCGTTATAGACCTGCCTCCTTCTACCCTTCCCAGCCCCAGACTGTGGGACTGAGACGACTAAGGCCCCACCTCACCTCCATCCTCTCCCCCAACTCTCCCTGGGGTGGGGGCAACCCTCTGTATGGAGCTTCCCATCGCCCTCACTCCAGACCCTGCTCCCCCATGTGGCCACAAGGCCTTGCAGGGTCTGGCCTGGCCAGCCTTGGTGACCACTTCTTAGGCCACTGTCTCCCTGGCTCTCGGTGCTCCCACTTCACTGACCTTCCTGCAGTTTCTTGACTGTGCTTCTCTGCTTAGGATCTTCCCATACCCTCTCCTCTCTACCTAGAACCTTTTCCTTCCTCTGCCCTGCCTTGAATCCTGGCTTATCCTTCAGAGTTCAGCTCAAGCACCACTTTGTCAAGGAAGTACCATCCCAGGGGCGTCTGGGTGGTTCAGTGAGTTGTGTCTGCCTCTCAATTTTGGCTCAGGTCATGATCTCAGGGTCATGATATGGAGCCCTGTATTGGGCTCCAGGCTCCACAGGGAGTCCACTTGAGATTCTCTCTTTCCCTCTCTTGCTGCCACTCTCCCCTCCCCCTAGTGCTCATTTTCTCTCTCTCTCTCTCTCCCCACCCCCTTCCAAAATAAATAAATAAATCTTAAAAAAAAAAAAGGAAGTACCATCTTAGACTGTGAATCTTCTCATCAGACATGTTTGTGGTACTCAAACCTCTCTTTGGAAGGCCTCATGATAATTGTAGTTAATAATAACCTTTTTTTAAAAGATTTTATTTAGGGCAGCCTGGGTGGCTCAGCGGTTTAGCGCCGCCTTCAGCCCAGGCGCGATCCTGGAGACCCGGGATGGGTTTTTTTTTAAAAAAAGATTTTATTTATTTATTCATGAGAGAGACAGAGACACAGGCAGAGGGAGAAGCAGGCTCCACGTAGGGGGCCCAGTGTGGGACTTGATCCCAGGACCCCAGGATCACGACTTGAGCCAAAGGCAGATGCTCAACCACTGGGCCACCCAAGCATCCAGGTAATAATAATCTTAATAAATAGTTCATTTCTGGCTCCCTCCACACTGTAAGCTCTAATAGGACAGGGATTATATATATATCATGTTCATTGTCTTCCTCCCTGCAAATAAATGGTGGGTACTCGGTGGATATTTGCTGGATGAATGCCTGGAGGTGTCATCTGGCTGTCACATATCAACAGCCCTGGCCTTTAAGAACGTTCCATACGTTTGCTCCCAGCCTTTCCCCTTTGGTCCATGAGGCGAACTTCGCAGTGGGGACCCGCTGACAGAGCTCTCCAGGCCACTTGCAAGTCGCGTGGGTTATTTTAATTAACAAAGCAGCTGCCTCCACCTTCTCCTCCTCCTTTTCCCCTCCTCCTCCTTTCTTCTTCTCTTTCACCCCCCATCTCTTTCCCCTCACTCCTCATCCTTCCCTCCCCCACTTGTTGAAAGGCAAAGCCCTTGTCACAGCGTGAGAAAACTAGGGCCTGAATCCTGACTTGTAGAGGCCAGCGGAGCCGCCGGGGTGCAGGGCTGCCTGGGCGGTGGTGAGCGCTGGGCCCGAGCATGTGCAGGCTTAGGCCAAAGCGGCGGTGAGCGCGGGGGAGCCTGGGGGCGGCCTGCTGACCTGAGAGGTGCCCCAGCCTGGGTCTCCAGGGCCTGTGGGCCAAGGCGGGCCTCGCAGGAGCAAAGCTACGGCCCTGTTACTTGTCTGCCTTGGCCCGGCTGCTGACCCAGGGGTGTGGAAGGAGCGGCCCGTTCTCATGCCTCTTCCCTTTCAGGGTGCAGTCGCTGAAGGAATGTTCACAGCATCAGCAGCCACGACGGAAGTGCCCGGCAGCACGTCTGAGGAGGAGGAGGCTCGCCAGGTCCCCACGGGTGGCCTGGTTCCCCTCCCACCCACAGCGGCCCCCGAGCAAGCGGGCGCGCCCGTAAGCATCTCCTGGCCTCCCCTGTGCCTGGGGGGGGGGGAGTCAGCGTGCCTTGCGGGGGGGGGGGGGGGGGGAGTCAGCGTGCCTTGCAGGGGGGGGGGTGTCAGCGTGCCGAGGCAGGAGCAGTGCCTGGCCTTCCAGAGGCCAGGGCAGCCCTCAGCTTGGCCAGGGCGCGGACGTGGGTCGGGGCCACCCGAGGGAGGCGGGGGCGGGGGGGGGGGGCGTGGAAGGAGCGTGACAGGGCAGGTCAGGGAGTCAGGCCCAGCCCTGTTCCTCCCAACTTCGCCCAAGAATTTTCTCGGCGGGCTGCCAGGTTGGAAGGGGTGGCGGGGCAGAAGGGAGGGGAGGGAGCGCCCCACCGCCGGAGGAGACGCATGGTCGAGGGGGTTGCGAGTCCCTGCTCCTGTGATGCGGCGAGGACAGTTGAAGGTCAGCAAGTCTCGTGAAACCGGGACCGGCGCCCTAGGAACCACTGTCACCCACACCCCCAGCAGCGATGCCGCACATGGCGTCCCCCGGGAGGGGAGGTGATTCCTCTTGCTGGTTTTGCTCTTCAGGGGCCTGGTGTTGAGGGAGAGCTGGCAGCAGCTGTGACCGCGGAGCCCCTTCCCACGGCTGAGGCTGAGGCGCCAGAGGTGGGCGGCAGCCTCCCGGAGCGGCCCCCGCTGCCCGTACCCACAGTGGCCTCTGAAAGAGGGGTCACTCCGGTAAGTGGCGTAGAGGCATGAAGATGAGGTGCGGCCCGTCTTCCACAGGAGGGAAAGAAGGGCCAGAGTCCTGGGAGGGACTTGCTTAGAGGTGGGTTTCATCGTGGTTCATTAAGTTCCAGATTTGGGCCTTTGAGGGGCATCCAACCTGGGAACGCCCAGGAAGCTGCAGTTTGCAGAGGAAATGCAAGGGCGAAAAAAATCTAGGGCACCCGGCTTCTTGTCCCAATTGTCCTCGAATTCAAATGAAAACTTTATAATGGGCAAAGCTGGCCAAAGATGCAAAGACCCCATCTCAGATGTCACGAGAGTCCCATCCCGAACGTGAGGAAGCTCCTAATACTCAGGACTCGGGGGTGAATGTGGGTGACCACCACGTCCCTTCCTCCATGAGTTTCTCTGATTCTTTTTGTTTGTTTGTTTGTTTTTTATTTAGTTTCTCTGATTCTGGGCTGTACCTGTGTGACCTCACCCAAACCCTCTCTTTCCTTTGGGGCTCAGGTGGTCCTCTTTCTAGGAGGGTGGCTGTGAGGTCAAGTCAGAGGTCCCGCAGTCTGGGAATGTTTGGAAAGCTCTGTACGCATGCCTGGGGTTGTCACCACATAAGGACTGTAACTTTGTGTTTGGGAACTGAGAACCCCAGAGCTGTTCTCTGCATGGGCAGGTGTGAATCTGAATGAAGCTGCTCTGGGCATGTGAATATTTGTAAGGGACAGTCTGGTGACCAGATCGGGCAAGTCAGCTTCCTAAGTAACATTGGGTCACCTGCGCTTTCAAAGCCTTGACTCAGGCTGGAGGCACATGGCCCATGTGACCCACCACAGCACTGCAGGGCTAACCTGCGAGGGCTGTGGGACCACATGTCCAAGAATACTCTGGAGCCAGAGCGCCCATGGCCTGAGGACCTCTGCTAGTGGCCCAGGGGTCATCAAACGCCACTTACTGCCTCTTTCTGTAAAGTCTGTCCATTCATTCATTGATTTACTCACTGGCTGAGCACAGTACCTCAGGGCCTCAGTTCAGACTCTTGGAGATGGAGATGATAATGACCTGGCTCCTGTCCCCAAGGAATTCGCAGTTGAGGGGCAGGAAATCAGCTGTTTGTATTGACATCCATTAAGCACTCTATGTCCGAGTTTATCTGACCCCATGCATACGACTGCAAACTGAAAGGGCCCCAGTTTGCTGGTGAGGGTCGTGGGACCTCCGGAATCCTGCCTGCTGTTGCATGCCTCGAAGAAGCAGAGCTGGCTTTTGAACCGAGGCATGCTGGCCAGCAGAGCTTATGCCCCTGAGCACCCCTGAGAGTGTGGTGCAGTGGAAAGGTGCCAGACTGGGAGCCAGGGTGCCAGGGTTCCTTGCAGGGGCGCCACTGGTGTGTGATGTGTCCATCAGTGTCGATGTTGCCATCCATAAACAGAGGGAGGTTTTTAACAAAAGCTCTGGTTTTTAACTCTGCGCGCATTAGAGACACCAGGGCACTTAAACCACCGCAGGTGTCTGAGTGCATTGCCAGACCAATCGAGGAGCCCCTTGCTCTGGGGTTCAGGCTTCCGGGAGATTCTACTGGACAGCTCAGTGGAACCCACCCAGCTGGCAGTGACCCGTGTGGCCCCGGCTCACACATTGCGACTGCCTCGACCAGGTTCCCCTGCTCTTCTGCTCCTCACTCTAAGGGCCGTGGAAAACAGCAAGACCACATCTCCCCATGGTGACACCACATCAGATACAGCCGTATTGCCTGGCCATGCACCTTTATGTGGAGCCAGTTCTCCTTTTTCTCTTTCAAAAACCTTTTGTGATAGAAATTCTAAAAATTCACAAGACAATTTAGAGTACTACAATAAGCCCCCCACGTACCCATGACTCAGTGTGAACACATAACCAACTCGCCACCGGGCTTCATCTGTTCCACCTCATCTGGCCATCTTTTTGGAGCAGAGATGAAGGCTGGAGGTGAGGGCTGGAGTATTTTAAAACAAATCCCAAATGTCGCATTATTTAACTGATAAATACTTTAATGCATATTGTGAATAGGTTGATCTGGAACTTTTTTTCCTCCTTGGCCGCAATGCCACCCGTCAGTGGTCATTACTATCAATATCAATGTTGTTATCCATCTAACAATGGTTCTTTCAAAATATCTGATACCCTAGTTGCTTAAAAAATGCCTTATTACAATTACTTTGAATCTGGATCTAGACACGTTCTATACATGATGTTTGGGCTGATGTTTCTTAAGTCTCTTGGGGTCTATGATTGTTTCTTAGCTTCCTTTTTCTTTTTTGTCATTGATTTCTTGGAGAAACTGAGTCAGTTGTCCCTTGATCCTTTGTATTTTCCACTTCGAGAAGTTGGTGCTGAAGGCCTGGTGAGACCAGTCATGTTGGTGGCAGTGTTGATGGGTTTACTACTTCTGGGAAGGGCTTTGCAAGCACGTATTAACAACCATGAAACTACTTAGTGTTAACGTGGAAACTTTTGTTCTGGGAATTAATCCTAAAGGGGATAGTCTGCTATGTAAAAAGGCTTTGTTGTATATAAATTTGCTAATCTCCATATTATCCATAATAGAAAAAAATGGACACAGTTTAACTAGACAAAAAAGGGGGTCAATTGGATAAAGGCTATTCAAATGATGGAATATTATGCAGCTATTAAAATTATACTTACCAGGAATATTTAATGGTGTAGGAAATATAACATAACGCACGATGAAAACTGGTTCTAAACTTGAGTACATTGTGTGGCATTAACTGTCGATATTTATTTGTTGATAAAAAGGGCTTTATTTTTCCTTTCCGCTTCTCCTCTCCAAGTGGGTGTTCCTGTCACTCTGAAAGCATTTCCTGAACACCCACCAAAGGCCAGGCGCTGGGGCCTAGAGGGGATTCGGGTACTATGCCTGCCCTCCAGGAGCCCACGGTCCCAGGGAGGCAGGCCTATAAGCAATAAAGGCTCTGGACAGGCTACAGGGCTGGTGGGAGGAGAGGGGCGGCCAGAACCTGCCTCAGAGGGTGGCATATTGGGCCTGGTTACCCTGCTCTGGCGGGACCTGGACTGGGGCGGTGGGGGGACCCTAGCTGACAGAATGGGGAGGATCCCTACGGCCTCCTTCCCTCCATCATACCCATCCACCCTATGTGTGAGATGCAGAAAGAAAGGGCTCCTGAGCCCAGGGTGACAAGTGCCCCTTGGGCTGGCTCATGAGGAACAAAGCCTTCTTTACCCCTGTGTAAGCCTCCTCTTAAAGATGATCAGTTTCTACAAAGGGGGGACAGTGGCAGAGGAGGGGTGCCCAGCGCTCTGCTGACCATTCTGTCCTCTTTAGGGTGAAGCTGGGGAGGGGCTTTTTGGCCACCCTGAACCTGCCAGGCCTACTGGACCCACGGTGAGACCCCCTATCTGGGCTCAGCACACACACAGTGTGCAGGGGTTGGGGCTGCTGAGAAATAGGCACAGGCTCAGATTCAGGGTGCCTTCCAGTGAGATGTCAGGGCCTTTACCTCTGTCAGAACCCTCAGGGAACTCAGGGGCAGAGTGTGTTTATATCCTATTTATATCCTGGGCCCTGAATGGCCCACATGTCTCTCCACCACATCCTGAACGACTTGTCACCGTGCCCCAGGACTGTTCCTCCTTCAGGATGCTCTGTCTCTGGGAGCAGCGCCCCATCTTCCTGGATACCAAGGCAAATCAGGAAACATCTTCCAGTGGCCCTATGCCTCCCACGCCCCATCCAGTTTGTCTCCAAGCCCCGAGGCTAGCTGGTGCCTCAGACAGTGGCAGCAGCCCCCCCATCCCCACCTTCCCTCTCCCACTCACACGTACACACCACCGCCACCCTTCTCAATCCAGACCTAACCTCCAGCCCAGCCCCTCCCTGGGGCCTCTGAGCATATGCTCCATGCATGTTCCATGACTGAACTGAGCCTTACCTGGTTCTTATGTTCAGGAATTAAGTACTAGAAAGGTATTTTTAAGAGATTCCCTTTTGTCCTTTGGAGGAATTTGATGGCATTCAACAAGTATGCACTGAGTGCCTTCTTGGTACCAGATCTTGTGCTAAGATACTGGGCATTCAGAGGTATCTGAATGCCCAGTTCAGGATAGGCCAACCCTGGAGGGGACCAACCCTGGAGGGGACCTAGCCAAGAGGGGCCCACAGACATACACACAACTGAGCTTCAAGTCAGGTGGTCCTACCCCCAAATCCAGACCTCAGCGGAGATTGGTGAGGAACACAGAGTAGGGAGAGATGAATTCCACCTCCACCTGGAAATGGGGTGGGAGGGCTTCATGGAGGTGGCCATGGAACTAGGCCTTGAAGGATGAGTAACAGTTTGAAAGGCAAGAAGGGAGGCTGAGAAGATGTGAAAGAGCACCGTATGTTTGAGGATTGGCTGGCTGTTGGCTGTGCAAAGGGAGGTGATGGGGAGGAGAGTGGGAGAAGAGACCAGAAGGGCAGTGGCAGCAGCAGTGATAGGGCTACAAGGGAAGACTTTTGGTGACCTAGCTGTCCTTAGGGAGTGGCAGGTGAAACCAAGCGGTGGGAATTTCTTCTTTCTCCAGGTGGAAACTGAGGCTGAGGGCTCCGGCCTGGGCTGGGGCTCCGAAATTGGGTTTGGCTCTGGGGACTTGGTACGCAGTGAAGAGCTGTTAAGGGTAAGTGTGAGAATGGGACATCCTGGGATCTGGGACCGCCTTCTCAGAAATCCGGAGGATTTCCCCTCCACATGTGTCTATATTTGGCATTTTCCACTTTGATCAGTTTTGTTTTGTTTTAAATGAATATGAGCCTTGTATATAGTTTATATTCGGGACCTCTGCTTTGCCACTTGCCCCTTTTACCTGGCATCCAGCGCTGTTCCATGGTCACATATCCCCATGACCCTCACCTCTTATTGGCTTTGCCTCCATCCCCTCTACCCATTATGGAGAATTACTGGCCTCTTCTCTGGGTAGTATTTCACACTTTGGCTTCCAGATCCTTCTTGAAATCCTCCTTACCCCAAGGCAACCCCTACTACCTCTTCAACTGCTCCTTCTTCCCCTTTGCTCTTGCTCCCTCAGCCTCCTGCCCAAGGCAGGGCCCCCACTAGTTTCTGGTTCCTGGCGATCACCTCCCTTCTCCAACTCCAGCTGGTGGCTTTGTGCTGGGGCCCCCAACCTTGCCTTCAGCCCTTTCCCTGAGCCCCTGTGCTGAATCTTCACCTAGAAGACTCCACCCAGTTGCCCCTCTGTCCCCTCCTCAGGCTAGGACAGGAAGGATTCTGGACTTAACTGGATAAGTGAAATGGGAGTCACATGGATCTTTCTGACTGGTAGGATCCACCAACCCAGCTGGAGGCTAAAGAGACTAGTACACTGCAGGATGGTTTTTTTATTTTTTATTTTTTTTATTTTAAGATTTTATTTATTCACGAGAGACCCAGAGAGAGCAGAGACACAGGGAGAGGGAGAAGCAGGCTCCATGCGGGGAGCCCAGTGCGGGACTGGATCCCAGGGCCCCAGGGTCATGCCTTGAGCCAAAGGCAGATGCTCAACCGCTGAGCCACCCAGGTGCCCCTACAGGAAGAATTTTAATAAGAGTTAGCAACAGGCAGTTTTTGACTGCTCTGTCAGGTAATCAGAAAACTAAATTAGCCAGGACACCTCTGAAAATTCTAACTGATTGTGGATTTTTATTCTATAGCTATATCTAGGGAGAAAACATGATATGATAGGCTCAGAAAGACCTGGGTTCAAGTCCCAGCTTTTCTAATAATTAGCTGTGAGTGTGTAAGCCCAGACCAAGTCACATTGTCTCACTGAGCCTCAGTTTCCCCCATCGGCTAAGTGGGAACACCAGTCTCTACTTGCAGTATTATTGTGAGGAACAGAGAGAATGAAGGGAACATATATGCTTAGTATATTTTATCCCCTACCCTGCTTTTTCTTAACAGAGTATCTTTTTTTTTTTTTTAAGGGTCCCCCAGGTCCCCCGGGCCCTCCTGGCTCACCTGGGATTCCAGGAAAACCAGGAACTGATGTTTTCATGGGACCCCCTGGATCGCCTGGAGAGGATGGAGCTGCTGGTGAACCTGGGCCCCCGGTGAGCTTCTGGGGTCATCTCTCCCTCTCCTTGGCCATGAGGCTTCCTCTAGACCCCAGACTCCAGCACGAAGGCTCATAACAGAGAGTGAGCAGCTAGCTAATGTTTGTAAACAAAAATCCTCAGCTGAGTCATTGCTGAGACTCATAAGAAGCAGAAGCCAAGAAACATACCATCCTACACACTGCTTTGCTGCTTTGTCTTAGGATAGGAGATACAGACTCATGTGGAATCTTGGAATCTTGGGACATCGAAGTGCTGGGCCGGGAGCAGGAGGTCCTCAGAGACCATCTAGGCCGACCCTGCCCCCAGGTCCCCACAAACCCAGAGAGGAAGATACCACCCAGAGAGTGAGGGACACTCATCCACAGGTGCATGGTCAGCAGTGGCCATGCTGGGGCCAGGGACCAGCATTTCCACCCTAGACTGACACAAGGCTCCTGGACCCATTGACCTCACCTGATTGGTCCTCCCAGCCATGGCCTCCTTCTCCAGGAAGGGTTCATAGTGATTCTTATCAGAGATGTTGTGGGCTGATTGTCACTGATATTCTCAGGGCCCCGAGGGACAGCCTGGACCTGATGGAGCCTCCGGCCTTCCTGGGATGAAGGGAGAGAAGGTACGGACAGGGTGGGAGGGGTCCAAGCACATGGGGGCCGCCAGACCCACGCTGCCTCTCTCTGACCTCTAGGCCTGAGACCTCTAGACCTCCTTGCCTCTTAGGTGAATGAACCTTTCTAATCTAATTAGGAGGGGTCCTAATCCCCTCGCTGCTGGATGTCCCCGTCCTGGGGCTCTTGATGCCCAAACCTGAGCTCAGCATCTCCAGCTTCCATGAATGGCGCTGCCACCTAGCCAGTCATGAGGACTCAAAGGCAGTATCTTCTCTGAGCCCTCCTTCCTCTCCCTTTCCTGCTGTACCAGGACTGGTACACCTGTTGCCAGGACTGACTGGTGCACCTGCCATCCACATCTCTTGCCTCTTTCCTCCCTCATCTGATGTTCATCTCTCCTCACCCACACGGTGGCTTCAGGCGTCTTGCCAGTGTCGCGTTCTCCGCACCCACAATCCAGCTTCCACCCACCTGCCCCACCCGTCCACCCTCCCGTAGCAGGCTTTCTCTGGTCTTTCCTGAGAAGGTATCAAGCCTCGCTGCTGCCTGTAGGATGAAACACAGACGGCGCCCAGACCTTCCATCCCAGCTCTGTCTCCTCCCGTCTCCTTCATGTAGCCTCTGGATCAGCCAGCAGCCCTGCTGCAGTGCTGTGGGCATACTCTTCCTGGATGGCCCCCTGGCCTTTGCACATGCTTTCTCTCCATCTTGGGTGACTTTCCCCTTCCTTGTCCTCCAAGGGCCAGTTCAGATATATCCTCTGAGAAGCCCTTTCAGACTCCCTATGAGCAGAAAGCAGCCCTCCTTCCTGTACTTCTTGGTAACACAGTATTTGTTCTGCTGGGACCCCTCCCAGCTGGTGATAGCTTACCGGTGAGCTCCCCCGATCGACCCCTACCCTGACAAATAGCACTCACACTGTCTGTGCGTCCTTAGGATCTGGTTCAGGCCTCCATTAGTGTTTGATCAGCAAATCTGCTGTTCCCTTCACTCTTCATTCTCTGTAAGCCTGTCTTCTGTCTGCGTGCGTGGGGGCGGGGTTCCTGCCCCTGCAGTCTTCCCAGCCTCTTTGATGAGATAAGCCACATCCCTCAAAGGAGAGCAATAAAGATAAGGTAAACCTCCTTGCAATGATGCAGTCATGAGTTTTACTGGGGTTCAGAGCGAGGATGATCTGTCCTGGCTGAGATAAGGAGCAAGGCCTTCTGTGTACTCCACCGCATGAAGTCGTGGAAAATGTGAACTCCCTAGACGCCACCATCTTCCCTGAACTGAATTTCCAGTTTCCGTCAGCTCTCAAGTGTGTTTATTTTAATTGAAATAGTAACTTGATTTTCGTGGAAAGCTCATTTCTCAGAAAAGGAAGAAAGCAACTAGTTGTCAAGCTTTATGGACCTCATTTTACATGTACTGAGTATTTCATAAGAAATTCGATTTTGCAGGAAACATCATAGACCTACACTGTTCTTCCCTGTTCTTCTTACCAGCTCTCCTCTACCCGCCCCCACACACCCCTTCCATGCTTCTCTGGTATTTAAAAATACCCATGCCCACATCCGCACGCTGACACTGGGCGGGTGCACTCTGCAGCAGCTCAGGGGAGCAGCCTTGCACAGGGCAGCAGGCTCACCAGGATAATTGTTGGAGATAAATTACATTTTTCTCTCCCAAATTTGCTATGAGTACTAATTTATTGCACGATGTTCATACGATGCTTTCTGGCCAAGTAAAAGGAGACTGTAGAAGGACTTGGAAATTTGCATCTAGAAAACTCAAAGGAAACCTTGCAGATGACATTTACCTAAAAAAAATTTTCTTAAAAGCCAAAACTAAACCAAGGAGCTGTGGTATGGATATAAAATAACAGAAACATGCTAAAGAAAATGAGTAATCTCCAGGGCGTAACACAACATGAGATCCGATGATACATTTGATCCTTGACTCCCCTCCGCGATACTGTTCTTCAGTTTGCACAACTCCGGTGACAAGGGACTCATTTCCTGCCAGGCAGTGCCTTCCACAGTTGCGTGGACACTTGTAGGAGGAGTTCTTCAGGCTGCGCAGAAAGCAGCCTCTCTTCTCACTTGCAGGGAGTAGAGACCAGTCTGGACAATTATCTAAAGGGGACTTTTTTCCCAAAGAATAAGGTCCAGCTTATTTGGCAAGAAGAAGAATATTATCATATATAGTCATTATTTTCAAATGTGAGGTTGTCATCATAATGTGAATGGTCATTAAGAATTTATGAAACAGATTATTTTATGTTGTGTTCGATGATAGGCATACTCCTTAATTTATTTCCCCAAATTAACATGAGCAGCCCCTCTGAGGTCTTTGGCCCATGAAGGAACAGGCAAGGAGTAGGCTGCTTTCTCAGCTACCAAGTGCTTCTGGAAAGGATGCTGCAAGGACTTGCTGGAGACGAATCTCTGTAAAATTCCTTTCTTCTTTTTGCCCAGCACACGGTGCCATCCAGATCTTCACATGTGTAGCATTTACGATCATCACTCTTTCGCTTTCTTTTACAATCTGAGTCACTCAGTGTATTCTTTGGTGTCAAAAAGTGCTGGAACACCCAGGCAGGAAAGAGTTTGTGTTTTGAAGTTTTCTTCCGTGCCCAGAATTGCTGAGGAGCATTGAACTCCCAGTTAACAGGCTTTGAGTGATCTCACCGAGCTGCCAAAATGTCATTGCTGGACCTCGCATAGCAGATTTTGTCTTGCCCATGAGATGAGGAGAGATGCAAGTAAATCATCATCAGCTTCCCTTTTTCTACTGAAACCCAGTTGTTCTTGGAGCAGTTCTCTAAATCTGACACTCTGCTGGGGGAGCCACGCTTAACAAGGTTCCAGTCGTGGTTTGGAGCTGGTAACAGCTTATTTCGGTTAAACATTCCAATATTGGCCCGATTTCCTACTTCAGATCTTCTTTAACCATCAGATATGTTTGGTACAAAATCAGGATTATGGGTCTCCGTAAAACCAAACAGACCATGGTCAATTGTAACTAACAAGTTGCAAGTTATCAGTATAACAAACTGCATGACCACCACTGACAGACGTGCCCAAGGTCTCAGATACCACCACAAGAAAAAAAATTGATATAGTTATTAGGTTTTTTGATGTTCCTGTATGTTGAAGTCTCATAATGTCCTTAGCAAATCCCATTACCGTAATGAGTGGAAATTTCTAATGAATTCTGAAGCATGATTTTGTAGCATTCCTGCGCCTCGGTCCTTTGCAGCATTTCTGTTGTGGAACTGGCCTCTCCATACTTCACTGCCACAGCCAAACCCACAGCTTGGCTGGTTGGAATTCCAAGATCTCACACTGAGCAATGAAGTCTGTAGCTCTACTGTCATCATTTTGGGAGCAGGGAGTCTTCGCTGACTCTTGTAATTGGAGTCCCCAGTTTTCAGTGCATCTGTTCGTGTAAATTCCAATAAGCAAGCTCATCCATGTCCCAGTTGATCCACTCAGAATCCAAAATGGTGGCCACCAAATCTGTAAGCCAATGGGATGGGCCCAAATACTACCTTTCTGCATGTACAAGCTGGATAAAAATCACCTGTGTCTGAGACCAATAACTCAAGGTTCAAAATATCTTCTAGAACTTCCTTTGAAACCACTACAAGATGTACTCTTGATTTGAAGAGCTGGGAAGGTAACTTTGAAAAAGACTGTTTTTCACTTTCTGAACATAATTTTCTTTTTTAAAAAATTTTAATTTATTTATTCATGAGAGACAGAGAAAGAGAGAGAGAGAGAGGCAGAGACACAGGCAGAGGGAGAAGCAGGCTCCCTGCAGGGAGCCCATGCGGGACTGGATCCTAGGACTCCAGGACCACGCCCTGGGCTGAAGGCAGGAGCCAAACCGCTAAGCCACCCAGGGATTCCCCCATAATTTTCTTTAACACACTCAGCTAGCAACACAACAATAAGGTTTTCAGAGATTAGGGTCCAGAAGTCAAGAGAGGGGGTTAACTTAACTTCTGGTTCACAATATCCCTGATTTCTATGCGACTCATTACTGGAAAGGCGTGTAAGGGTGGCACTTCCCACGGGGACAGACTGCGACAAGCCGCAGAGGCTGGCGTGGCTGGTCACACCCCAGAAGAGCAGGTGCAGTAACCATAGCCTCCAGATTAGAGGCGACGGAACTGGAACCTGATTCTTTTTGTTTCTGCCCATAGTGAAAGGTCACATGTAGTTTCTCTCTGCTCAGGCTGGTAGGCAGAGAAGCCTCCGAACCCAGGCACCACCGCTTCTCCCAGTACCCCTTCCCCTTCCCCTCCTGTCACCCCCTAATGTCCGGGGGGGCGGTAGGGTGGGGAGGGCTGCAACCTGCTTCTGTGATCTCTCCTCAGGTCCATCCCTCTGATTCAGCTCTTATCGAGTACTTCCTTTCCGCAGTTCTGTATTTTTATTTCTAAGATCGCTGATTGGTTCTTTTCTATAACCACTGTGCTTATTTCGTGATAGTTTGTCCGTGTTGCGTGGCTGTAATACTCTCCCTCTTCTCCCTGAGATTCCCTGAAGGGTATCACGTACCCTTCAAGTCTCCGTTGGCTCGTGTTCTTCACGCTCCTTCCCCGGGCGTACATCCCACTGCTGGCACTGCCGCCTCTTGCCCTGCGTTGCCTGCCCTCGGATGTGTGGTGTTTCTTGCTTGTGTGTTTGCTTTTTGAGATTGGAACCTCCTTTCGGGCTGTGTTCTGCCTCTGTCTGGACAGATTGTGGGGAGCTGGGCAGCAGCTACTTCTGAGACTTGCAGGTTTCAGGGAGAGGATGGGGGTGGGGGAGGGTTGACATCAGGCAGGGCATCTCAGCAGCTGGTCTTAGGAGTTTGGGGTGCCCCGGCCCCCGTGGGGTTCCCTAGCCACTCAGGACTCTGCCCTATACCCAGACTCCAGCAAATAAGCTTATTGTTCTTGTAGGTGTGGGGACTGGGGGAGATGAGAGGGAATGGCAGGGCTCGCTGGCCTTCCTGCTCCGGAACTTCAGCCTATCTGCCCATCAGAGCCTCACCCTGCTCCCGGCTTCCGTCACCACTTTGCAGGATCATCTTCCCCTGTGCCTTCTCTCCACCCCTGAAGCCTCAGGCTTCGGCTTCCTGTCTTTTCCCCTTGGCGTTCCTGGCTGTTTTCAAGCTCAGTGTCATTTGCCATCTGACTTTTGAGCATGTTATTTTGGAACTATCTGCTCTGTCCTTTCTATGAATTTGATATAGAAGAGCGACCCAGCCCAGGGAGACAGGGGACTGAGGAGAAGAGCACAGCCATAGATGGTGGGTCCATCACCATCAGTGTCAGGACCTTTTCCTGACTCCTCCTTTCGTGAATCCTCAGAGATTCTCTCATTGGGACTCGCGTCCACAGTCCCCTGACATGCAGGGCCATGCCTCTTGTAGTTGACCACTCCTGGCCGCCAGCCCCCACTGGTCCTCCCTTCTGCTCACAGCTCACAGCTGGGTCAATTCCATGGGATCCATATCTAACCACCTCCCAGATCTAAACCTGTCCTGTGACCCCCATTGAGAATGGACATGCAACCTCTTTTTTTTTTTTTTGCAACCTACTTTAGAGCAACACCCCCCAACCTCATCCTGGGGCCACTCCAGCCAGATATTGGTATTTAGGTATATCCAGAAGAAAGTCAGCCATTGTTCCACAGATCTCTAAAAGTCTAGGGAATACATATCAGGTTCTTGAAGTCCCTTTATTAGCTTGGAGTAGGGGACGTATCCCTCTCCTTGCATCGTGGGAGGGTGGGGTAACGGACAGGCCAGTGCATGGACAATTCTCCAAGGGAATTCTTCCTCTACGATCTCTCCCTGGTTAATCTTCAACTTCTCCTTTTCACTCTTGAGGTAGATAATGAGCTAAGAGTTGAAACACGGATTTCTCACGCTTTCGGCATAACTTGCCTAGCAAAATGACAACTCCGATAATGCACTTGGCTTGGAGACATCAGCCCATTTTATTATCCTACTACTTAAGAGTCAATAATTCTGCATTTTCTTTTCTTTTGACTATACCAAGTGAGATGTACATTCATTGACCCTTTCTCTTGTTTTTTGTTTGTGTGTGTGTGTTTTCTTTCCCAGGGAGCAAGAGGGCCTAATGGCTCCGTTGGTGAAAAGGTAAAAGAAAAAGAACAAAAAGCTTGCTTCTCATTTTTGTCCTTTCTCTGGCTTTACTATAATTGGACTGTTGGGCTGGAATGCTAAACACATGAGTGTTGGGGAGCAGAGAGAAACACATCTCAGCAAGTGCTGAGAGAAAGCAGAGTGGCTGGCATGGGCGGGGTGGGTGGGTGGGTGGGTGAGCAGCCTGTTGTGTTTACTCCTCTCTCACGTCCTCTCCACATGGGTGTGCACAGAGCTCGCTCATCTCCAAGTGATGATGTGCATCATCACTCCACATCACTGATGTGCATCAGCTCATCTCCAAGTGAAGTGTCAGTTAGCCAGGTAGCAGTTTCTGTACCTCGAAGCAGTGCCCATCAGAGACCCCATCAATCTCATTAAGTCCAAAGAATGATTTTCTGACTCAGGCACGTATGTTATTCCTTTCATGAGCAAACCCAGGGCCGCCCGGTAAACCTGTCCTCTTCCTTACAGGGTGACCCAGGCAACAGAGGCTTACCAGGACCTCCAGGGAAAAATGGACAAGTCGGCAGTCCCGGGATCATGGGACCTCCAGGGCCTCCTGGACCCCCAGGACCCCCAGGCCCTGGATGTGCAATGGGACTTGGGTTTGAGGTATGTTCCCCTCTCTGTGTGGTTAAAGAACAACGTGCCCTGGGGACTGTTGGAAAAGCCAGCTGCAACGCTGGTACAAAGGGCAGAGGCTGTGGCGACTCCCCCACGGACCCCAGCCCTGGGGCCCAGCTCTACACCTGGCACAAGTAGATGCTCAGGAATTGGAGAGGAAATTCTCATTCTTCCTTCCCCAGGATACTGAAGGGTCTGGAAGCATCAGGCTATTGCATGAACCGAGAATCTCCGGACCAGTGGCTCCAAGTGTAAGTTGTTTTGAAGCCTTCATTTTGAGGACTGTCACGTTGTCGTGCTGGAGTGCGGCAGCTGTGGGGGTGCTATCCTGGCCCTGCTGTTTTCATTAATTCACCCTCTCTGTGCCTCCAGCTTCCGGCAGTGCTGTGGGGAGGCCAAGTGCTCTTTATAGCTTGTTTCTTAGAGGAGCAACACAGAACATCATAGAGGAAAACTTGAAAGTCCTCTCTCTCTCTCTCTCTCTCTCTCTCTCTCCAGTCCTTACCATCAAGCATCTCCACCTCATTGTCTCCTACCTGCTGCCCTGTTCAGTACTCACACTTTGCCTCATTTCAGAACCCTGTGCTCCTGACAGGTGCCCCTTCCCACTGCATCTAGCCCCAGGGAGGTGTTGTCCATCTTCCGCAGTGATTCCTAATCTCAAGAGGACCGACCACCACCCCCCCATCTCATTATCTTTGTCAAACGGGACCCAGAGCTGAGCACACTGGTCCAGGAGAAACAGCCTGTAGGGACAAGCAGTAGAGTCCCCTCGGTGGTTAAATGAGACCTTTTCCTATCCTCTAGGTGCAGAGGGCTCTGAGATTCAGGGTTAAGAAGCCACTCTCCCTGTGCTGGAAAGACTCCTTTCTGACTCTGGAAGGGGAGTTTGCCCATCATCTTTGGTCCTGTTATCTGGGGGAAAAATTCACATGGGCACTTAGGGAGGCAAGATAGGAAGTAAGCAAAGTGAAGAGAAGAAAACCAAACAATGTTTATTTGTTTTACCAGGGTCCCAAAGGAGAAAAAGGAGACCAGGGACCCAAGGTGAGGTCACAGATCTGAAGTAGGGGTGGGGGAAATTTCCAGCCAGGTTCTAGGAGCATTATCCATGTACAAATTTTTTTTTCACTATCATCGCTGTATCCAGGGTGACAGAGGGATGGATGGAGCCAGCATTGTGGGGCCCCCCGGACCCAGGGGGCCACCAGGTCGCATCGAAGTCCTGTCTAGTGTGAGTATCATCCAGGTTGGAGCATGGCTATGCATTTGCTGCTTTTACTAAAGGGGAGAGAAGATTGAACACAGCTTGAGGGCCTTTGAGGCTGGTGGTTATGCAGAGGGCGCAGAGCTGGCATCTGGCTTTGGAGCTTCCACCACATGTCTGTTCCTACCCCAGTACCACTGTTCTCACATAGTGCTTCCAGAACATCCCCCTAGTTGGCAGCATTTACAGCCAAGAGATTAGCTGTCACAGAGCTGTAACATAGAAGCAGAGGAACATGATGGGGGAATAAGTGAATAAAGATGTTTTGGGATATGGGAAATTCAGGAAGACTTCTTGGAGGAAATGTCTTTGAGCAGAGACTTGAGAGCTGCGAAGGATCTTAGCAGGTGAGTGTTAAGAACAGGACTTGCAGAATTCAGGGGAGCAGGAACACTGAGCCACAGCTCAGAATAGAAAAAGTGTGTGTCCAAGGCACAGGGAGCTGATGGGTATGAAGAGGGTAGAGAGTGATAGAAATTTGTAGAGGAGGCTGGGATGTGGCTTGGGACCAGAGCAAGGTCCCCTTCATGTTAGGGTATCACATTGGTGAAAAACTGTGCCCCTTTGGAGACAAATGATATCATACTGGTAGATAACAGAAAGACAAAAATCCCAAATTACTAGGAAAAAGAGGATGACTAGAGTTTCTTTAAAAAAAAAAGTGATTAAAAATATCAAGCATGGGTAAGGGTGTGGAAACATAGGCTTTAGTGACAGTGTAAATTGTATGGCCCCTTTAGACAGCTCTTTAGCAATCCGTTAAAACTAAAAATGCCTGTACCCCCAATTTCATGTGGAAAGATGGTCATGCTATATGGTTGGAGAAAGCAAGTTTAAAAATAATACATACAGCCTGATGCCATTTATGTAAAATAGGCACCTGCACGCATGTGCACGTGCACACACACACACACACACAGCCAACACTACAAGTTTTCTGTGGATATATATATATATATATATATATATATATATATATATATATTTGTGTTATATACAAAATATCTACATGTATTAAAATTTTAAAAAGAGAGAAGGCATTCATGTTTTGTGCAATTTTAAGGTTAATTGAAAGAGGAAAGTGCCACAGCAGCTCAGGGCTGTTTTATAAAAGGTGGAGAAGGGATGGATGTGTTGGCAGTGAGTTTAGGGTGTTATCATGTCCATCTGTGTTCTGTCATGAGGGTGGGGGCGACCTCAGTGAAAGACTCCCTGCCAGGAGCAGGGTGGGACATACGCTACCCACTGTCTCATCGTCTGTTTGCTCTCTTTTCAGGCTTTGACCAACATCACCCATGGATTCATGAATCTCTCGGACATCCCTGAGCTCATTGGGCCTCCGGTGTGTATCCATAGCTGCCCTAGAGTAAGGGTCCCTCTGATGAGACTAAGTTGCGTTGGTTTGGAAGCCTTTTAGCTCTTTTTTAAATTTATTTTTTATATTTGTTTGTTTGTTTGTTTATGATTTATTTATTTATTCATGATACACACACACACACACACACACACACACACACACACACACACAGAGGCAGAGACACAGGCAGAGGGAGAAGCAGGTTCTATGCAGGGAGCCTGATGCGGGACTTGATCCCAGGACTCCAGGATCATGCCCTGGGCCAAAGGCAGGCGCCAAACCACTGAACCACCCAGGGATCCCTTATTTATTTATTTTTAAAGATTTTATTTATTTATTCATGAGACACACACACACACACACACAGAGAGAGAGGCAGAGAGACAGGCAGAGGGAGAAGCAGGTTCTATGCAGGGATCCCGACAGGGAACTCGATCCCAGGACTCCAGGATCATGCCCTGGGCCAAAGGCAGGTACTAAACTGCTGAGCCACCCAGGCATCCCTAGCTTTTTTAAAAAAAAAAAAAAAGATTTTATTTATTTATTCATGAGAGACACAGAGAGAGAGGCAGAGACATAGGCAGAGGGAGGAGCAGGCTCCCCGTGGGGCGCCTGATGTGGGACTCAATCCCAGGACCCCAGGATCATGCCCTGAGCCAAAGGCAGACGCTTAACCATTGAGCCACCCAGGTGCCCTAGACTTTTAGCTCTTGAATCGTGGAGCTAGAATATATCAGAACAGAATGGAAAAAGAACTTTGTATTTCTGAGAAGTTGCTATCACATCAATTTGATCGTTTGGGGAGTTTTATCCAATGCAGTGGAAGCTTCCAGTCTTCCGTATCAGAAGTATGCGTCATAGAAATCAGAGAATCATAAGTAACAATCCAATTGACGTCCGTGTGATGGCTTTGGCTTGCTTTTATTAGCATGATCTCATTTCACAGAACGGGAAGAGCCTAGAGAGACCTAACCTAGTGCTAATGGGAAAACCAGCGCACAAAGGAGAGAACATGACTTGCTTCATTCTTTCTAGCCTCCCCGTTAGAGATCAGGAACATTCAATGAGACAACAGTATTTCTGAAAGTCCACAGAGTTGGTCTATGGCACAGCAGGACCTAAGAGGAAGGAAGCTTCTTCCTGCATTCTGTGCCATAACACCCCATTGCACCTCCCAGCATGTGCTGGTGACAGCTGGGGAGAGAGGAGAGAGCTCTGGCCTCAGGAGCCTTGGGGTCCAGCCCTTCTGCCTGCCACACACCACCCTGAATGTCTAAGCCTGTCCTTTGATCATACCTCACCAGCCTTTGGGGCAGCTCACCGGAGGTTGGTGGATGTGGACTCCTTTGGAAATGGCACACACTCTGTGCAAGCCTGGATGGAGACTGAGGCTTACGCTTCCACAGCTAGGCAGCCCTGATGTCTTCAGGGGTCACCCACCCCTGCAGTCCCTAATGAGGTTGGCCTGAACCCCCACCATCCATGTCCTGGGGGAACTCGGTGCTCTCCCCAAGGCTTCTGCAGCTATCTGGGAGGTTCTAGGGCTAGTCTCTCCTGCTGAGTGACCTCTGTTGGTGGGTCCTCCCATTGTCTCTTCTGTACTACATCCACTGAGGCTCCCTTTCCTTGATTTCTGTACAATCACTCAAAACACCCCAGTAACCAACTCCTAAGGCAAACCAGCTACTGAACAAAAGTCGTCTCATTGTGGGTCTTGGTATTTCCCAAACTGCTGGAAGTTTGGGGTATTAGGTGGGACATTACTAAAGCAAAATAACAGGCTAAAATCAAAGGTTTGGCCTCTGTTTTCTAAGAGTCCCTGGGCCTTGTCTGCCCCAACCCTTCTCCCTCTCCCCACCTCTCGAATCCACCTTCCCCTCCAACGCTGTCCTCCCCTTAGTAAACCCACACCCCTCAAGGGTCCTTTACATGCCGAATGAAGGGCCAAGATTTTCCTACTCAGAGGCCCCTCCCTCCCTGAGGGACTCAAGACCCGGCCAACACCTTCATGCTTTCCCACCCCACTGTGTATGCAGTGTACCAAGAAACGTGTTGCTATCCAGTCATCTCTCTCTTTATGTTTTCTGCCAAACTCACAGACCTTTGATGAGCATGTGGGTCCCTGAGCCAGCAGGAAGAGCCCTGGCCAACTGGAGTGAACCACAGACTCTCTGTTTATTCTTCTCTGAGGGAGAAGAGCTGAGTGTCACCAACATGCCCCCACTTCCACCCCCAAATACCTCAGTGCACTCTTTGGGCCCACTCCTCAGAAATTAAGGGCTTATGCTTCAAGAACATGTGTTGAGGACACTGACTGAACTCATGGAGCGGGAGCCGCCAGCCGCTTCACTTGCAGAGTCCCATTTGGGGATGGGGGAGGTGATGGGAGTGGAGCTGTGGGTTCCAGGATGCAGTTTCTGGCTCTGTCACTAGCTGTGTGACTCTGCCCGGTCCCTTCCCTTCCCAGGCCTCAGCATCCTCATCAACAAATGGATCATGAGATTCCCCACATAGGAACGTGCTTGGGCCTTTGGGAGGTGCTGGGGGTGGGGGGAGGTGCTCTGAGGCAGTGTTCCTCTTGGCTCTGGAAATGCCATTCCTAACCCACCTGCTTGGTTTTTGGTATGTCACAGGGTCCGGAGGGCATACCCGGGCTGCCAGGATTTCCAGTAAGTACCACAGCAGCCATCTTCCCTCTGTGCCCTGGGGCTGTGCTCATTCTGTTCCCTCCACCTGCAATGTCATTCTCTAACTTCTGCATGACCAACCCCTGGTGCCATCTTGTTCATGTAACCTGTCCTCGTTGACCTCCACCTGGAGTGGTCTTTTCCTCCTTTGAGTTCCATAGGCTTTGTTTTCAGCTCTGCTGTGATTCTCTTCTTCTGATCCCAAATAAGTTAATTGTGTCCTTGTCTTTTTTTATTATTTTTTTTCCCATGATTTTACTGTGAAAAGCTTGGGGAGGTTGGGTCTTATCTCTCTCTCTCCCACAGTACTGGCAGAAACCAGAGCCAGTGGTTGGCTTTCTATGAATGCAAGTGGATGAGTCAAGCATTTCAATAGATACAGCTGATACAGTCCCAGCAGATCAGTTTCCTACAGAGAGAAGACAGTGGCGATGGAGGATGGGGTGGGGAATCACAAGGAGTCCAATATCTAATAGTCCGTGTGCTCACTGCTGGGGCTTCTATCACGGGACGTGAATATGCATTTCTAGGTAGAAGGTGATCAGTTCTGTCTAAAACTTTGAGCCTGTGCTGAAGCCTAAGGCTCCAGGGCGATTTCTCCAAGACACTATAGCTCTGAAAGGTCCTAATGCCAACAGGCATATGCACTGTCTCCAGATAAATGAAGGAAACTTATCAAAACTGCAACATCAATTTATTCTTGATGGTGGAATTATAAATGATTTCTTTTTCTACTTTTCTGAACTTTTTTACATTTTTTAAAAGGAGCATATCTGGGGATCCCTGGGTGGCTCAGCGGTTTAGCACCTGCCTTTGGCCCAGGGCGCGATCCTGGAGACCCGGGATGGAGTCCCACGTCAGGCTCCCGGCATGGAGCCTGCTTCTTCCTCCTCCTGTGTCTCTGCCTCTCTCTCTCTGTCTATGATAAATAAATAAATAAATCTTTAAAAAAATAAAAATAAAATAAAAAGAGCATATCTTATGATGACATAGTTCATGCAAATACGCATGAACTAGACCTTAGATACGAGAGAGGGAGTAGCAGCCATGGAGGACACCTCTTTGTTAGGAAAAGAAGAGTCCAGGCCTCTGAGCTCCAGCTCTGGCTTGGCTGCTTCAAACTGGTGGTGTGTTCCAGAACATGTCTTCCTCTAGATGAGTAGTTCTGTGTTGCTGAGGGAGGCTCCCAGGCCACTTTAGAGAGCAAAGAGGGGGCCACATAGGCAGGTTCCAGACCCCTGACCTCCAATAGAAAAGCTCCATTTGACATACTTTGTATAGTAGGTTTTTCATTGAAGTCTTTATTTGAAAAAAGAAAAGGAATGAAAAGAGCTTCATTGTTAAAAAATAATGATAACAAATATTTGGAAGCCACTGCTCTAATGGGCAACTCACCCTTTAAACCAGCAGACAGAACAGGAACTTGTGAAAATCTACATGGCAGTAAAGTGCTTAACGTTTTTGGGGGGGACAGACGTCTGGCTATGAGTCATTGTCACAGGTATTCAGTGTCTGTTGGAGTTGAGAAGAGGTCACTTCTGGCTGGTGTGCAGAACTTGGCTCTGCAGAGGGGCGGATGTGCTTTCCTGCAGGGGGAAGGCCACGGGCAGAAGCACAGAGTTGACGGACAGTGCAGAGAGGGGCAGGGGAAAGACTCACCCTGGTGTGACAGGGAGCGGGAGATGACATGCTGAGGCTGGTGGGCTGGGTTTGGGGGTCAGGCTGGGATGTTTGGATCCTGTCCCATGAGTGGTAGGGAGCCAGAGAAGAAGCGGGAGTCATGGAAGGTGAACAGTGGGTAGAGGCTGGCTGCAGGATGGCCTGGAAGGAGCCGTAGGGCCAGCAGAGGTAGCAGGACCAGGCTGTTTCAGGAGTGCCCATCAGGGGAAGCCACCATTCAGCAGCAGGGCCTCCAGGCCTACTCATGCTCAGTGTTGTCTTCTTTCCCCTAGACCATAACTTCTGCACCACTTAAAATTAAGAAGATATCATGGATAATGGTGACTTCCTCCTCCCAGGGGAATGGCACCCCCTACTCTTCTACTTTTTGAAAAAAATACTTCCATTTGGTTAAAGCATTTTAATTATAACAACCAACAGAATCTCCTCTGATGATCCCTTCCAGGGCCCTCGAGGACCAAAGGGTGACACTGGCATGCCTGGATTTCCAGGACTAAAAGGAGAACAGGTAAGAGGGACTCAGGTCTCTACTGGGATCATGCTCCAGAATTTTTTTTTTTTTTTTTTTTTCAGAATTTGCTAACTATTTCCAATTGGCTGAAAGTAGCTGTTAACTTTTTAAAAATGAGATAATAATTCATATACCACAAAATCCACTCCTTAAAGGATTGAGTGAGTTTTAGTGTGCTCACAAGGTGGTACCACCATCACTGCTACCCAATTCTTGAACATTTTCATGCCAAGAAGAAGCTCCATATCTTTTAGCAGCCATTCCCCAGCTGTTAACTTTTATCATCTCAATGGTCCTCCAAGGTGAGGGTGGGTCATAGGTGGAAAAATTGATTCTCATCATGGCTTGGAAAAAGAACTCAACACACCCTTGAATGTTGTCATCCATGTGCTGTGCTTTGTCTGACTACCTGTTGGGCACCCCCATGAGAGTGTGTGCTCCCCGAGGGCAGGCCACATGCCGGTTCCTTTTCTATAGTTCTGGTGCTTAGCACAGGTCCTGGTATGCAAATGGCACCCAAGACATTTATTGGATAAAACAATATATAATTCTATATATTGGATAAAAGACGATACAACATATAATTAATCAGCACATTGAATGCTAGTATTTAGAAATAATAAGCTGGACATTCTGCATTTGGATGGCAGTCTTGGTTCAGAATCTTTGGAATAAATATTTAGCATGCAAAGCATATCCTTGGAACTCCCAGGACGCTGAATGGACCTTTATACCTTTCCACATTTGCTTCTTGGAATTAACTCCCCAGTTAGTTTTTATAGAGAAAGGAAAGAGTGACATCTATTCACAGATCGCAGACTGTGTATCATTCATCTATCCGTTTGTGTACTCATGCGTCTTATATCTGTTCTCTGGGGTGTGCCAGCCGGTGTCCCATAGTGGCCCTAGGGATATAGAAGTAAGACATGAGGAACAGGGGTGCGATTAGCCAGCAGAAAGTATGGCCATGGCTGTGCTGGAGGTTTGTGCAAAGCGGGGAGGAGCAGCCCTCGCGCCTGCCTTGAGAGTCACGGAGGGTGGGTATGTATGTCTCTAAAAGGAGGGAACATTAAGCTTCTCTTGTTTTCTACCCCAACATTCCACCCTGGCAACCCCAACAGAGGCTCCGGTGTCCGTTGGACCACAGTCTTAGGAGAGAGGGGGTTCAGTGTGCTGGGTGAAGGGGTCTAAGTTTGGTGCCACATGGGGCGATGTCTTGGGATGCTTTTTGCTGCCTTGGGCCTTTGGCTTGGGAGGAGCTGCTCTGGCTTGGGAGGAGGCCTGGTCAAGCAAGAGTGGTTGTTGCTTTAACCGCTGTTTCTAGAGGGACCTACATGCCATCGCCGCCCCTAAGCTCCTGCCGCCTTGAACACTGGGATGGGCACCCAGCCAGCTCTGCTCCAGCCCTCATGGCAAACGAGCTTTCTCTTGCTCTGCTTCTAACGCTTTTGTGCTTGTCCTTCTCACTGCTGCCATGCTCAGGACCGCCTTCCCTCACCAGTGGAGTGGTAAGATCCAGATATGAGGTGTGGGCTCGGGGGAACAAAGGGAAGAGGCTGCTCTGCTTGCTTCAGCACCACTGCCCTGGCTGCTTCCCACCCATTGAAGGGAGACATTGGCCTGGTCCGGCCCAGCCCCTGGGGCCAGGGCTGAAGTTTGGAGCCAGAGCCTCAGGGTAACATAGGTTCCTCCACCTGGCCTTCCCTGTGTGCAGATATCTTCTTGGAAGCCTCCTGAGATAAGGAGATGGCTCTGCTGAGGACGGGATTTGGGGCAGGATTTGCCACTGGTCTCCCCATCTCCCCAGTTCCCTGCCTCTGAAATAGCTTTGCCTGATCAGGTTTGCATGTCCCACAGGGCCCCCCCCCAGGGCCTCTGTGTCGAGAGAGCCTTCTAGTGTTCACACCTTTGTCTGTTTTCCAATTGCAGGTGTTTTTTTTTTTTTTTTTTAATTTAAAAAAATATTTTATAATTATTTTATTTATTTTAATTTTTCTTAATTTTTATTTTTTTTAAATGACAGACGTTTTAACAAGAATAAGATTGTTGGGAAAGTGAGCCACCAAATAAATTAGGAGCCAGAGGCTCTCAGAGGGGTGCTGTGTAGCAAGAGGTGGGAACGACCTTGTCAGGCTGGTTCCTGGAGGGTAGGGGGTGAGGATGTAGATCCATCAGCAGTGGGAGCCCTGGGTGGGGGAGGCTTGCAGGACCTCAGCCTGGGCTTGTGGTGTATGGAGGGAATAACCCAGAGAGCATTGCCTGAGGAGCCTGTTGCGGTTCTCTCTCTAGTGACAGGTTACATCAGAGTGGTGTGTTGGAGGGGCAGGAGCGGGGCTGTAGGACTGTGAGCAGTGGGGAGGAGGCCTGACTTCACTGAAAGGTTCTCTGAATTGCAGGGCGAGAAGGGAGAGCCAGGTGCCATCCTGACCGGAGATATTCCTCTGGAACGGCTGCAGGGGAAAAAGGTAATTGTGTCACCAGGCCCTGCAGGCACACATGTGTATAAGCATCCCACATTTGTTCCTGCCACACGCTGTGTTCCTCTGAATGACAAATTCGTATCTCCCTGCTTTAGGGTGAACCTGGAGTGCACGGAGCCCCGGGACCAATGGTAAGCCAGAGCACCTCTCCGCTGGGTCTGGCCTGGGGGCTGAAGAATTTATCATACTTTGGCTCCATTAGAGTGGGTTGTCCCGGTTGTGAAGATAGAAAGGGTATGGCAAGGTGTGTGTGGATTAGGGTGGGCTAATTGGAATGAAGTAAAAATCTCAGGGGCTCAACACAGCAGCAGCTTATTTCTCACTCCCACCAAACCCACGGTGGTGGTTCCGAGGTGGGCATCTCCCCTCCGAGCGGTGACTCAGGGACCCAGGGTGCTTCTGACCTGGGGCTCCACCATCTGATGGCCTCAAAGCCACACTGGCATCTTCCAGCTGGCAGGCTGTGGTTGCGGAGGGGAAAGAGGTCATGGAACGTGATGAATATCACTTTAGCACATTCTACTGGCCAGAACTTAGATGCCTCGGGGATGCCTCAAAAGTGTGGTTGAGCTGTATGTCCTGCAAGGAGAGGAGCACTGGGGTGCTGAGCACTCACAGGTGCCCTGTGTGCTGGGCTTGCCGGCTGGAGGCAGCCACTGCCCCAGGAGCCCCAGAGGAACCCCAGGAAGTCCTCTCTGGCTTTTTGGATTCTAGCTATGAGGCCTTGAGCAAATCCATCTCTCTCTGGGCCTCTGTTTTCCCATCTGTAAGGTGGAGGTATTGACTTAGTACTAGATGATACGATAGCACCCCTCTCGCCTTCCTTGCTCTAGGAATCTGTAACCAATTTGGGCTACTGAATAGTTTTGTAAGCTACCAGTTCTCTCCAGAATGAACTATAAACCTCTCTGGCATATAGTCCCCCACCACCGCCAACGAACAACAAAATTCGTGTGTAGACACCCACTGTGGGTGAGGCACCGCATTGATACTTCACACAGACCATCTCATTTCATCCTCAGTGCTCTGAGCGGTATCAGAATCCCCATTTTACAGATCAGGAGACTGAGGTCACAGAGAATGACGAGCTGGCCCACAGTCACACAGCTTGTAAGTGGTACCTTGGTGATTTCAACCAAGCCTGTCAGACTCTGTGGCCAGGTTTTCCCCACTGCCTCCGGGAAACACTTCTTTGGAAGTATTTGGCCTGGAGATTTATTTGCACATGGGGTTTGCTTGGTTGAAGCTGGACCTCAGGCCTGGGGAGAAATACCTCCCAGATGCATGTCCTTGATGAATGAATGGCCTACCACCTCCAAGGTGCATCCTTCAAAGGACCTCCTGAGGCCTTTGGTCCCTTAAGTCAGGCAGAATGGATGTGCTGCAGAGGAGAAACTCTGGCTTAAGGCAGACTGGGGGAGTATTGCGTTAACCACTGGTTGATCACTTACTAGCATCCAGTACCATGGGAAATGGTGGTCGTTAGCAATGGTGGTCAGCAGGCCGCTGCAGATGGCCATGCTGGTTGTTCTGTGTGTGCACAGCTTGCCAAGGACAGACAGTAGGGGACACCTTTTAATTTGCATAAAGGTGCCATATAGGGGAGCTGTGGCCCTGGTGACTAGTGTAGCTTATGCCTCCTTTACAAGCTTCCTGGAGCCTTGTTATAGGAGGCTCATGGATCAGCGTCATCAGCATCACTTGGGAGCTTGTTAGAAATGCAGAGCCCTAGGCCCCACCCTGGACCTCCTGGGTCTGCATTTTGACAAGATCCCCAGTGATGCGCAGGCACACTGATGTTTGAGAAGCTCTGCACTAGAACATACCGCCAAGTGGCCTGTACCCTGTTAATTCCTTCTGTCCTTGCTTTTCTTTGATGAGGAGTGATGTGGGCCAGGTCCTCTACATACAGAGCCTATTTCCACTCAGCTTTATTTGCCATTTTCCAGGGCGTGGCCATATATGTTAATGTCAGCAGGAGGAAGGGACTTGGCTGAGACTAGTCATTCCCCTGGGAGACAGGGCAGAGCCAGTACAGAAGTAGGGAAGAGACTGGAAGTAGAGCTTGTTCCGGGTTGAGATTGTGTATTGCATGGATCCCTGATGCCGGAAGGCGTAGGGTTCCTGCAGGAGATGAGAACAGGGCAATGTCTCTAGAAGCCTGAAGATGTAGAAAGCCAACACTGGAATGAATAAGGGTCTGCAGGTCAAGGACTCACCTGGAGAAGTGGGGTGCAGCCCAAGACTCCTGAGAGTAGGAGCAAGGCAGGAGTCAAATCCTGGAGCTGGTTCTCAGGGGTTGGGGTTGCGCTGGGAACCCCTCTTTGTGGCTGGGCTGCCAAGAAGGGTGTGGCAGGCTTCCGTGATTCCAGTTGGAGACATGGAGAGTCCTGGGACATAAGACCTAGCAGCAAAAGTCCAGCTTCTAAGTGACGCCAGCACCCAGCTACCTGAGAGGGCTGAGGCCCCAAGCTACTGACCTCTTGCTCCTTCGTTAGCTCTGATGGAGAGGGTGGGGTCCAGAGTCTGGGGTTGGGGGGAGCCTGCAAGAGGACATGGGGAGCCCAGGGGTGGGACAGGTGGTCCCAGCTGAGAGCAGAGAGGTTGGGAGACCAGGAGCCAGACAGGTGCCTACTTCGTAATTGCCCATTGTCCTTCCTCCCCTCAGGGATTCATCTTCACCCCTGCCCATGAAGGCTGGCCAGTGCCCCCTGCCCCCTGCCCCATCACCCTGGCCTTTGACTTTCTGTTCTTTTCTAATCTGATATATATTTTGCCTCTAGGGGCCCAAAGGACCGCCAGGACACAAAGGAGAGTTTGGCCTTCCTGGACGACCTGTAGGTGTCGGTGTTCCTCAAACTGGATGTGAGGGGTGGAGACGTGGGCCGGGCTAGCTGCTGGGCTGTGGGTTTACTAAGGCATCCCCTGTGGGTTTCAGGGTCGCCCGGGACTCAATGGCCTCAAGGGCGCCAAAGGAGACCGAGGGGTCATGATGCCGGTGAGTGACGTGACCACTGCCCCAACCCTGCACTCCCCAGGGACAGAGCCCTGAGTCTGGTGTCCAGAGGAGGGAGGGGACAGTGCCAGGTCCAGCGAGTGGGGCTTGCAGACAGAATCTTTAGGAACGTTTTTCTCCTTCCTCCATTGCCACTTCCAAAGGTCCTCCAGGCCATCCCTGGCCTCCAGCTGACTCTCAGGATGGTCCCTGTCCCTGAAAGCAGCCTTGTGGAATATAAGCTTCCTTGTCCAGACCCAAGAGGGAGGGTGGGAGAAGGGGATTTGGGTGTACTCAGGAAATCTGAATCTCAAATCCCAGTCTTCTGACCGTGGGATACTATCCCATCTTCCTTCCATACCCAGACCCAGGCATCTCACACATCACTAGGGGCTCAGTACGGGTTTGTGAGTGTCTACTTGGGTGGAGCCTCACGAGGTGGCCAACACTGGGGACATCAGTAGGCCCCAACATTTATTGAGGAAGCCAACATTTATTGAGCACCTACTATGTACCAGACTCAGTACAGAGTCTACTTTTGTTTGCATCACGTTGTTTCTTCTTTGTATGTCCAGAAACCAGAAGTGCAATTTTACTGAAGCTTGTGGGGACAGGTTCACACCCATCAAGCCCACTGAAGCTACTAGGGAAAGCAGGCACTCGTGCCTTCACTTAGTAATTAGTGCAGCTTCCCAGCAGGCCAGACTCCTCATGCCTGTGGTCAGAGCCTCACCCCTCCTGCTGCAAGGTCCTGGTTCGGATCCAGGGCAGGAGGAGAAGACACTGTGTGGTATTAAGGCCAGGCTGACCTGACTTTGAAAATAACTCTGCTCTTGAAAAAGAGTTTTGCATTTATTTTTGCATTTTTGAGGCACTGTCCCAGGTACCATATCAGGTGAAGGACCCTCCCCACCCCACTTGGCCCTTCATATCAGGGATGTGCTGCTAGAGAGGTGGTGGGTTCTGTGTTGGCTGATGCTGCTCTGGGAGTCAGAATCTGAGTTCCGACTGTGTGGCCTTGAGCAGGTCACTGCCCCTCTCTGGGCCTCTGTCTCCATTTGTAAACCAGGGATAATACTTGCTCCGCTGCCCTCCCCCATGGCTTGCTGTAAAGATGCAATGGGCTCGTGGATGTGGACATGCTCTTTAGAAGTGTCAGGCCTACCTGTGGGAGAAGTTAGTCGACTTTAGAGGACTCTTCTTTTTTCATTGTGTCCCCAAACCCTGGAGAAAATATCCTGCAGTGTGTATGTACTCACAATAACCTGAATTCAGGAATGGCCTTTTTCCTCCCTGTAGGGCCCACCTGGCTTACCTGGTCCTCCGGGTCCCCCTGGGCCTCCTGGAGCTGTGATTAACATCAAAGGAGTAAGTAGGTGTGGGGGAGGTGGGGAGACCTTCAGGGGACAGCGGAGAATGGGCCCCAGAGTGCCTGGAGTCAGGGATCCCAAGGGCCTCACTTCTCTTGCTCTCACTTCGCACAGGCTGTCTTCCCCATACCAGCGCGGCCGCACTGCAAAACACCGGTAAGTCGTGTAGGGTCGCTGCCTTCCAGAGCAGACTTTGGCATAGAAAGCAATGCTAGGAAACAAACTGATGGTCACTGGAGGGGAGGGGGGGAAGATAGGGTCACTCGGTGATGGGCATTAAGGAGGGCACACCGTGTCATGAGCAGTAGGTGTTATGTAAGACTGATGAATCACTGAACTCTACCTCTGAAGTTATATGTTAATTAATTGAATTTAAATAAAATAATAAAAAAAAAGAAAGCGACCTAGAGAAGGTGATCAGTCTTTCTTTGTCTTGAGTGCCTACAGTCCATCAATGTCCTCTTTGATGTCTCCTATCCCTTACATATAGACCCTTAAGTAAGTAGCTAGATGCTTCTAGAATAACAGACCGTGTTATCTGTTAGGCTGTGAAACATACTGGATCTTCTAAGGGTGTACACACTGTCAGAATCTTTCTTTAATGCAGTCAGGAAAGCAGTGTCTTTTATTATTGTAACCACGTTAGCTTCATGCGTGCTGCAGTAGAGTAAGAAGGAAGACAGACCCTGTAAAAATATCGATGGGAAAATAAAGCAGTTCCAATCAGTGTTCCTTGCATTAGGAACTATGGGCCAAAGCCTACAACTGAGTGTGTGCTGTCCCTTCCCAACTGCGGTGTTGCATAGCACACAGCCCTGAGAGGCAAGCGCTCTCCCTCCCACTTTATAATGAGCAAGCAAACTGTGACTCACACTAGTCACTGAGTTGTCCAGGGTCATAGTCCTGACAGAGCTGGGGTTATCCCTTGGGTCCCCTGGCCACTAGGCAGCAGGTGCAAACACTGTGACTCCCTGTATATTGGGAAGGTTCTGTTTCCGTGGGGAAGCCCAGGGAGAGGGGACCTGTCCCTGTGCACAGGCATTAGTCTAGGAGTGACGTGTGATCATTTTTTCACTCATTCAACAAGTATTTCTTGAGGGCTTACCGAGAGCCAAGTACTCTGCAGGGCCCTGGCGACACAGGGGTGAACTAGATAGGCGTGCCCTCCATTCTCAGGAGCTTGCAAATGACAGTGTAGAAAGATCCCTTGAAGTGGGTTCATAATTGATGTGTTGGGTGTGGTGGTGAGGCTTGGGTCAGATGCTTTCAAATGACGCACTTTGAGTGTTTGCCTGGACATCTGTCCAGGTCAAAACTTTAAGGCACCCAAGTCTGCAGCCCAGGGCCCTGGGAACTCTGGCCTAGAATGCAAATGACATGATCCACTAAGATGGCCAAAGGGCCTGCTGGCTTCCAGATCTCTGTAAGGACAACAGCAAGCCAGGTCATGTTTACATCCGTGGCCTGAGGCCTGAGAGGTGGCTGCATTCCACCTCCTTATCATACAGAAGGAGGGACCAGCTGCTCCCAGTACCCTGGGAGTTTGTGCCCAAAGCCCCCCTCTGCTAACATGATTGCAGGTGTCAGTGGCACCACCACAGGGCAGCACCTCACAAACTTGAGATTTTGTAAAAATGCTACTGCAGTTGTCGTGGCCTGTGGTAGGACCTTTGGCATAGCTGTGGCCTCTGGGGTCATGAGGTTACTGAAGAAAAACCAAAGATGAGCTCAGAGCACTTTTGATGAATATTTTATTTCACCTTGCCTGGCCGTCGGACACCATGGGGCTGGGGCATGGACATTTCCGGACCAGCTCTCAAAATGGACACTTGACAAAGAACTGCTTTGTGCCACATCCATCGTGCCACGAGCCTCTTCTACTTTCAGCCCCTTTCTGACACCACAACTGCCAGCCCACACCTGGAGAGGAGGATCCCTATCAGCGTAGCCACAAGATAGCAGCTTGGCACTGCAGCCAACTTTGAAATGTTGGTCCTGGGGGACTCCCATCCACTCCCCGCCCCATCTTCTCTTGGTGACCCTCCACCCAAAACTAGGAGGATCCTGGTACCAGAGGGGTCATTTTGACTCCACATCTCACCTGGCAAAAGGTGAAGTTGGATATGAAAGCAAATTCGCGGGTGGCTCTGTATTATAGATAAGAAAATGCAGGAATCTGAGAATGAACTGGGAAGGAGTATTATTTAGGACAACTTGGACACCCAACACGTAATGGAGCATCTAGAATAGTCCTTCAACCAAATGATAACCCTCCCCCCTTATTAATTATCACTACCATCATCAGCTTCTCCTCATTAATATGCTCATCCTTGATTCTGTGCAGCAGCAGAACTCACGGCTGGCCCAGCCTCGTGGCTGGGTACACCACTCACTTGGATGCTTGACCTCTCACATGAATCAGTCCTAAATAATAATAAAAGAGGCGAAGAACACTCATAGTGGGCCACGGTTTGTTATCTTGAAGCGTTGGGCTTTCCCTCAGCAGAGTTGTTCGGCCAGTAAGTCTCACCCCGGGCCTGGCTGCGTAATGGGCCCCTCCAGTTGAAGGCCTGGTTTGGCCTGTGCCAGGAGCTCCCACGGGGGAGCTCAGGACTTTTGGGGGCTCCATAGAGCCCCTTTCTTTCTTTCCAAAGAAAGGCCTGACTCTGTGACACTGTGCCTCCTACACACACCGCCAGGACAGGGGACAGTGGCTACCTGTGGATGCAAATGCCAGGACAGGGCTCGCACGTTATGACCTTGACTCTCTTTCTCTCCAGGTTGATACCATTCATCCGGGGAATTCAGAACTTATCACCTTTCATGGTACGGTTTCCCTTCTTCACCTTATGGCTCTGTGGGACTTTTCCAGACCCTTGTAGCTCCACAAAAGGTGGTCTCCATTCCCAGTACTGGACATAAGACTCATGGTTGAGAAGGTCTGGCTGCATGTGTTGGAAGCAGGGGGAGCTGAGCCAGCTTGTGGGGCTGAGCATCTCTTTTTGGTTTTGTCACACCTCCATATGGTCTATACATCTTGACTGGGGCTTCCAGCCAGCAGGAGATACTCCATTTGTCCATTTGTTTGTTAATTTGCTCATAAAACATTGACTGAGACCATGGTTCATGAAATTATCCCATGCATTGGGCTGAGGCAGATGAATTCTGTGCCGTTCCTGCCACCCAGGCCCTTAGGCTCCATTAGATGGAACTATTTTAAAAATCATTATAATGCAACGTACCGGGAATGAATACAGGGAAGGGCCATGGGAGCCCCGAAGACCTTTGCTTCAAAGTGTTCTTGGACCAGCAGCAGCAGCATCTCCTGGAAGCATGTTAGAAATGCAGCATCTCAAGCTCCACTGCAGACCTGCCCAATCACAGGCTGCATTGTAAGCCTTCCCCCCGCCCCGCCCCCCGAGGTGTATGCACAGTAAAGTATGGGGGGCACTGGTTCTGGGCGTCTGATTAGTGTAGGTCTACAGAGGGGCGTAGGTCAGGAAACCAGGAGCCTGCCAGGGAGCAGTCACTCTCATTCCCTGTCCCCACACCCCCTGTCACTCTGTCTTCCACTTTGATTGAGAGGCCTGAACATCTGCAGTTGAATCAGTTAAAGGTCAATCCCCACCCCCCCCCACCCCCCCACAGCCCTAATATTGACCTCTGGCTCTGCTCTGTTGTCTGTGGCCTGCCAGGCAGTGGTCTGATGATATCTGGCCCTGTGCTTCTTCTGTTGCTTTGGGTTACAGGGTGCAGACTACTGTCACCCTCCATGCTCAGCTCCGGTTCAAGGCTCTCCCCCTGCCCCTGGGGCAGGGTGGACCCTGGGGAGGCAACTAGAGCTGGATTTGCTGTCTCAGGTCCCCAGTGGTTCCCCATCCCCGTGGGGCTGCTCTGGGACGCAGGGGAGGGAACTGACCTTTCTGGACAGGACAGCCCCTGGCAAGCCTGTGTCCTACTTCCTTGTGGCTGTTAACTCTTGCTCCCTGAGGTGAGCAGCCCCATCGGTGGTGGTGGTGGGCTCAGTGGCCCCTTCTCTGGGCTGCACCACTGCCTACGGTCTTACAGTGGGTAGGTGGACGCGTTGCCACCCTGGCCCTGCAATCGCATCTCCCAGATGACCCCCAGCTGGCACATCGTGCCTCTGGCACTCCCACTCCTTCCCCTCATGCTGGGAAGCCTGAGCCTCCAAGCCCCATCTCTAGGCTCGAGGGCACTGCTTGGTGGATCTGTCACCTCTTGGGAACTAGGAATTCAGAGATCTAGTGTTTACCCTACCCATCAGAGTGGGGGCAGGGGGTTGCTTCCCTTTCCCCAGTGCTGAACTCCCAGGAGGCTCCCTCCATGCTTGTCCCCCATATAAAGAGCTGGAGAGAGGGTGCTTCTCATAAGTCCTGAGTGATGGTGGTGGAGGACACAGTTGGTTGTCCTTCCAACTTTGTACATGGAATACTTAGCACCGTTCCTGTCCTCTGAGGGCACTCCTGGGAGAGTCCTCTCCTCCCCTACAGCACCATGCTACACAGGCGGAGGTGAGATGGGACCGGAAGCTAGCCAGGGTGTTGAGCCAGGCTGCATGCACGAAGCTGTCTAGAAGAGTTAACTGCAGTCTTAGCTGACCCCTGAACACCACCCTGCTTCGGGTTAGCCTCTGCTGTGTCCATCTCCCCAAGGACACAGGGCTTTTCAAGGTCAGGAATTGTGTCTGATGCATCCACCTCTACCCTCCCCAGCATTTACCAAAGGATTTCATACCTTCACTAGGCCTTCATTTATTGAGTGGACTTCACCAAAAGGGCTCTGTTGGACAACTTGTCTCAGAAACATTTTATGCAGAATGAAGGTGATTTTCCATTGTCTTTTAAAAACAAAAAATTAACATATATGTGTTTGGTGGCAGGTGTTAAAGGAGAAAAAGGATCCTGGGGTCTTCCTGGCTCCAAAGGAGAAAAAGGCGACCAGGGGGCCCAGGGACCACCAGGTATTGCAACTATTGTTCTGGATCTTGCCTTTGATTTTTGTTCCTGAGAAATCCAACTGAGCCAGAAAGAGAAATTATATGACCACCCTGACTACAAGCTCCGTGGAGTTCTAGAGAGACCCAGTCATGGGTGACGCATACCCAACATGGAACATTGCCAAGAGAGACCAGAAGTTCCAATCTATTCATGCTTCCTGTGCAAAATGAGGCCCAAAGAGGGCTAGGGTCATGCCCAGTGTCCCACAGTGTCTGGGTTGTGGGGCCCAGTTGAGGACTCATTTCTGCCTCCAAGACCCTTGCCCACTCCATCAGCTAAACCAATGTGAGGTCACTTTGGCTGGGGCATGATGATGGTTGCCAAATTGGAGACCTCTGAAAGAGAGAGAGAGAGAGAGAGAGAGAGTACTAGCAGGGGGAGGGTCAGAGAGCGAGGGAAAGAGAATCCTCAAGCAGACACCCCACTGAGCACGGAGCCCAACATGAAGCTTGATCTCCTGACCCTGAGATCATGACCTGAACTGAAATCAAGAGCTGGACACCCAACTGACTGAGCCACCCAGGCACCTCTGGAAATTTTTATTTTTAAATTTCTGAGGTTATGGTTGTGAATTTTACACAGCATTTCTTTTTCAGGCCCTCCAGTGGATCCAACTTACCTGAGACACTTTCTAAACAGCTTGAAGGTGAGTTTTTCTCTACCAAACATTTGGCTTCTGTTTTCAAGTGCTTGGGCTTATATCAGAGACCGGTTCATCTTACTCTCACTGAATGTTCTCTGCTTGCAGGGGGAGAATGGAGACAGGGGGATCAAAGGAGAAAAAGGAGACTCTCACGGTGATTTCTTGGTGTCAGGGCCTCCAGGCCTGCCGGGAAGTCCTGGCTTGGTTGTGAGTAGTGACTTCTCGCCATCTGCCTCCGTAAATCACAGCCTTTCCTGAAGCTCCCCAGTGGGACTAGGCAGCTGGAGAGTCAAGGGTCTGTCACTGTACCATAAGCTGGAGGCAGGACTTGGTCATTGGTCATTGGTCATTGGTCTCTCTCCCTTATATTTATTTACTGATGGGGAGGTTGGCTGAGGCCCACGGAAGAAAGGGAGCTGCCCTGGCCATATGCATTCAGTAACTTTCAAGCCACTAACCACACTGCCTTATTCATGTCAGTGGTGGAAAATTCTCTCAACCCAAGGAGTTACTGATAGTGAACATATCAGATAATGAAGACAGAATGGAAGGCGAGGGAGATATTTTTAGAAGAGCTGTTTGATTCTTATGAAATTTCATCAAAGAAGGAGCCCCTAGATAGACTTAGTCTTCTTAAGATGCCAAGTTTCTCCAACTCACGAGAGAGAAATTCAGAGAAATTCACAAGAGAGAAATTATGACCAGATCATGACCCTTAGGAACCATAAGCAACTTCTGGTCCCAGAGCTCACCATGAAGGTAGACCCAGCAAAGCCAGGAGACCAAGCTTCTACTTCCACCTCTGCTGCTAACTGGGTTTGACACTTGGAACAAGCCCTGTCTCCTCTCCATGCCTGAGTTTTTTAATCAGTTAAATGTGAAGTCTGGGCCCTTCTGACTCCAGGGCTCTCTGGAGTTGGATGCAGTGACGCTGAGCATAACGACTGGGAGTGAGGTCCTATACCACCTGAGCTGTGCCCAGCATGGAGATAATGATAGCCATAGCTGGTAGTTACTGACGTTTTTTTACAAACACCCTTATACAAAGAAGAGCTTGGACTTCTAGAGGTCAGTTCTGTGTTCTCTGTTGTGTTACTGTGCTCTTGCCTTGACAGGGCCAGAAGGGGGAGACTGTCGTCGGGCCCCAGGGACCCCCGGGTGCTCCTGGCCTGCCTGGGCCTCCTGGCTTTGGAAGACCTGGTTCCCCTGGGCCACCGGGACCCCCAGGGCCCCCAGGACCACCAGCTATCCTTGGTGCAGGTCAGTACTGGGCATGGTGGTCATTGTGCTCTCCCTGCTGCTGTGCTCAGGGTCAGGCACCACATCTGAGTGGCATGTCAGTGCCACATTATATGACTGAGAGCTATTTCCTGGATGGAGCTTTCTTTTTTCTTTTTTTTTTTTTTACATTGAGATATAATTCACGTGCCATAAAATCCACCCATTCAAAGTGTATAGTTCAGTGGTTTTTAATATATTCACAAGGTCATGCAGCCATCTCCTCTAATTCCAGAACATTTTCATTGCCCCAGAAAGACACCCTGCACCAATGAGCAGTTGTTCTTTCGCTCTCCCCACCCCAGACCCGGGCATGGGAAGATTTACTTTCTATCCCTCTGGCTTTACCTATTCTGGACCTATCCCATCAGTGGAGTCCTACCATATGTGGTCTTTTGTGTCTGGCTTGTTCTGCTCAGCATGGTGTGTCATGGGTTCATCTGAGTTTAGTGCGTGTCAGCCCTTCCCCACCCTCATTCCAGCTGAGTGATAGTCCATTGTGTGTGCACGTTAGCTTCTGGTGAGCGACTCATCAGCCGATGGACATCTGGGTTGTTTCCACTTCTTGACTGTTGGGAATAGTGCTGCCATGAACATCCGTATACAGGTTTTCGTACGGACATGTTTTCAGGTGTCCTGGGTGTACTCCTAGGCGTGGCATTGCCAGGTGGCAGGGACACGTGTTCACTCTGCTTCACTTTTTGAGGACCTGTTAACCTTGCTTTCCAAAGTGGCTACACCATTTTCGCTCTGGTGTCTGCTCACTTTCACCCACACTTGTTATCCTACCTGTTTTATTCCACCCATCACCCATTCCCATGAGGTGGTATCTCGTGGTGGTTGTCATGTGCCTTTCCCTAAAGTCTAATGGTGTGGAACATCTTTCATGCGTAGGTGGGAACTTCTTGGCTGCTTTGTCAATGACTGGCCCTGAGGGGACTTGAGGACCAGCATTGATTCTAACTCCCCATAAAAATCTCCCTACCCATAGCTGCCTCACTCCCTCAAACAAAAAAAAATAAAAAAAATAATAAAACGGTGAAGTAGAAGAAAATCTCCCTTTGTTGGACATTTAACCAAGTGCCAAGCACTCCACTAGTCACTTCCTATATCATTTCATGGAATTCTTACAAAGCTCTTCAAAGAAAGAATTGGCATCTCCATTTTACAGCTGAGAAAAGTGAAACCCATAGATGTTTCTGAGGTCACACGCCTAATTAGGGGCTCAGATGGGATGTGGACCCAGATCGGTGTAGTTCCGAGGCCTGTGTTCTTTTATTTGGGCCCATAGTGCAAAAGCAGCAATCATAGCATGAATGTGTCACTTTGGTTGCTCGCACTGACACGAGCCACGTGTGGCGGAAGCCCACCCGGGAAGGGACCCATCTAGGGCATCAGAGAGAACTTTACACAGGACGTGACTTCAGGACTGGGCCTTTCACTTAATCTTGCATTTTTTTGGCTGCAAGTGATGGAAATGTAACTCAAACTATCTTAAGCAAAAGGGAAGTTTATTGGATATGAAAAAGGAAGTGAATAATTATTTGTGGGAGAGGGCGGCATGCAGCAGGACCTCAGGAACAGCCAGAACCAGAAACGAGAATTCTTTGGCCATCTCTTGTGTCAGCTCCTCTCTGTAGCTAGCTTCACGTTTCGCTACCACAGACCACATCCTCTGCACGGTGGGAAACATGGTTACTGATAACTCAGAGTTTCCATAGTCAGCTAGAAATCTTGGCCTTCTTTCTCAGTTTTAGTTTGAAAGGTCCTGGGGTGGAGAAGTCCTAGGGAAGAATTCTGACTAACCTGTCCTGGTCCAGATGCCCAACCTCGGGCTGGTCACCTGTGGCCAGAAGGTGGGATTACATGAGAACATGACGGGGCCTTCTGAATCCAAATGGTTGTAGAGGGGAAGGGGAAGATTTCAAGAGAAGGTGAGGATACTGGTCCTACAGAGAAAGAAGGTACTAGGCAGATAAAACCTAGGTGCCAACACAACCTTGAGGGATGAGCAGGAGTTGCAGGAGGAGGAAGGACGTTACAAGATGCAGAGAATCTGTCGTTCATAGCAGCTCTACATGAGATGCTGCCCAGGGCTCCTCGCTCCACTAAGGACTGCCCTTCACCTAATGCACGGCAAGGCACACTTTACAAAATGCTCTTATATCAATTATCCCATTTAATCTTCACAGTGACCCTGGGAGGGAGAGGAAATGGATATTACTGTAAAACTCATTTCATGGATGAAGACACTGAGGCTCAGAGAGGTTAGGAGACTTGCTCAAGGTCACAAATACTAGTAGGAGGCATGGCTGAGGTCCAGATCCAAATCCTCTGACCCTCCCCTCACCAGATATGCACCATCTACGTAATGCTGTCCAAGTCCTAGGTCACAACTGCAGACTTCCTCGCAACAACCTGAAAAATCTCATATAATAATTTTACTGGGACTTGTAAAAACCTCCTGAACTGCCATGAGCTTTGCAGATTTGGGGGGTGGGACGGGGGTTAGAGAGGCAGAAGAGGAGCATGGGTATGGGCATTTTTCTAGGGAAGAGGGCAGTGACTCCTCAAACACTACAAACCTTGGGTTGGATGCTAGGCAGTGTGCAAAGCATATCCCTAGTTTCTATCCTTTCTCTGTTCTCACCACAGCCCAGTGAAGAGGAAAGGCTGGTTTACATCTCACAGGTGAGGAAGCAGGGGTTCAGAGAGCTTGTTGCTTCCCCAGGATCACACAGCCGAGAAACAACAGCTCAGGAGCCTCAGTCTGTGTCTCCTGGCCCCAAGGCCAAGGCTCCTCCTTTTGCTGCTGCTGCGCTGCCCTGCCCCGCTTCTGCAGCCTGCCACCTCCCTTCCTCTTTCTGAGGCTGCCTCATCTGTTCAGTAGTTCCCTGCATGTCTAGTCTCTGGGCTGACGTAACTTGCCCAAGTCATGACATTTCTGGAAATCCCAATTGTACTGACCCTTACAGACAACAGAAACAACAGGAACTTATTCACTTAGGAAGCTAGAAAGTCCTGGTGTGGCTTCATCCAGGGCTACGGTCAAGAATTGCAGCTCTTTCCCAAGCCCATCAATGTGGCTGAGTCCCAGGCCAGGCTCATGGTCCCCAAGGTACGGATGCCAGGTGCCGTGCCCAGCATCGCTCTGAATGGGGCTGCAAACGCTCCCCAAGGTGACCAGCTGACATCTGAGGCATTGCATGGAGAGTATGCCTTTTTGTAACTTCTCTCTTCTGCTTTGTTTTAGCTGTGGCCCTTCCGGGTCCACCCGGCCCTCCAGGACAGCCAGGGCTTCCCGGATCCAGAAACCTGGTGAGTATTATTATCCATGTGTCTTCATCCTTCTCCTCCTAATGAGTTTGCTTAGAACGTCAACTCTAGTGCGTAGGGGCTGGCACACCTTTTATGTAAGAATTAGGCCTCCCTGGCAATAGAACTGGTACAGTTTCACATACAGAGGCTACTTAGGATCTCTTTAGGTGGCTTATCAAGTAAAAAGACACAGAATGCAAAATCACGTATGACTTCGGTTCCATCCTTCTAATCCTTAATTGACTAAACTATAACAAGAGCCAATTAGATGACATCTAGAAACATAAGCACAAGAGTGTAAACGGTATCGTGGCAGGCCCTGTCTGGGTCAGACTTACCCTGGGTCGTTCCGCCTTGTCTCTCCTGCCAGGGGATATCTCTCGCACATTGGTTGCCCTGCACACCAGTGGTCCAGGGTGTAGCACTCAGAGATTATTACGATGCTCAGGAAGAGAGGCAGACAACCTCACAAGGATGTCAGGAGTCCTGGGAATGCGCCAGGATCTTGGCTGGAGTTGGAAAATTTGGCTGCCTGAGGAAAAATCCATCCAGCAGCTGATGGAATTTTGATATCTGGTGCCTTTGGGGGCTTTCTAAGCCATTTTGATGCACAAACTCATTATTTTCCAGGCTAGGTGAAAATTAATGTTTTATGACCTTTCTCCGTTGAGATGAAAAATAAAAGCTCTCTTGGCCAATATTTCTTGGAGACGTGATGCTTGTCAATAGACATTTGTAGCTTTTGTATCTGCTCCCAGATTTGCCAAGATGGATGGCAAATCTTTGGCCATTTTCTAGACCGAGGGATATACAGACTCTCCTGTAATTTGATATTACAACTAACCAGCGGGGCCAAAACGATTCAAACCCTACTTGGAATTCCTCACTAGCTTGCATTTCTTATTCCAAATGAGAACAAAACTGAAACTCTTTATGGAGTAGCAGGAGCTAAACACATTTAACAACATCAGTGCCCCTGGGCAGCTCACGCAAATCCAAGCGGCAAAAGGTACTCACGATTTTGTTATTATCAGGACTGAAGAAAGACAACTCTCTTTACACCTTTTAAACATCTCTGCTCATGGAATATCATGGTCCAGTTTTCATTTATTTATTACAGTATAGATCTGTGGTCCAAGCTAATTTGTGTTTTTGTTTCTTCACAAAGAATGTCCTTTGGCTATTAATGAAGTTCCATGTCTCTCTAGGGCACAGAGAGCCTTTTTGCTGGCTTTCAGGAGATGGCTCCTGTTTGAGTTCTCAAAGGCTGGTTTTTCGAATTGTGCCATTGCTCTAACGATAAAACTGCACTGTTTGGACTGGAAATTTTTCCTACAGGTTACGGCATTTAGCAGCATGGATGACATGTTGCAGAAAGCACACTTGGTTATTGAAGGGACATTCATCTACCTGAGGGACAGCACTGAGTTCTTCATTCGGGTCCGAGATGGTTGGAAGAAATTACAGGTAATGCTAAACTTCTTTTAACAGACTGCTTCCACATACCCTCTAAAAAATCATAATCGACCCCTGGAAATGCCATTTTTCTGTTTGAGGGTAGGCTAACGATTTCTAGTTGAGGTTTCATTTTCAACGTACTGTTTTCTTCCAGCTGGGAGAGCTGATCCCCATTCCGGCTGACAGCCCACCGCCCCCCGCCTTCTCCAGCAATGTGAGTAGCTGCCCAGCCCTACTTCTCACTCCTTCACTCATCGGCATCCACTAAGTCCCCCCTTGGTGTCCAGAACCAAGCTCTCCAGCCTCTGACCAGCCAGCTCTGCATGGTTTAGTATCTGGCGGGAGGCCAGAAGTTACCAAGTGCCAACAGAATGTTCTCACAGTAGAGCAGTGGATGAACTGGACCCGGAGGCCAGAGACCTGCTGTTTGCATGTCATAGCTGAATCCTCTTGGGCAACAGACTTTCTCCCTCTCTTGGCCTCAGTTTATTCCCTGTGAAGTCACGGTTGGCATAGGCAATCAAGAAGAGCCCTTCACGTTTTGCACTCTGAGACTCCTTGGCCTGATAAGAACGTTGGCGACTTCCATTGTCCATATTTTGGCCCTACAGCAATGCTTTGAGGCAGGTCTTGCCATCCCCACCCTGCAGTTCAAGAAACTGAGGCTCTGAGTTGCTGACTGCTCTACAAAGTGAAGAGTTGGCTCTAAAATATGGGTCTTCTGGTTCCTTGGTTCAGTGCTCTCTGTAAAAGATTTGAGAATATCCCCTCCCTTTCTGAAGATCATTTCTTCACAGCGGGGGGCCGGGAGGGAGGTGAAGGACATGAGACTCTTGGCAGTTCAGAGTGGCCTGAAGACAACGGCAGACTATTTAAAGTATTTATTCACGAAACATCACACTTGCACCTCAGTGTACTCTGGAGAACAGATTGGATGCTTATTCAGGACCGTTTGTTTTCCTCTTTTACATAACAGCCACATCAGCTTCCGCCTCCACGGATGCCCCTTTCAAGCATCAGTTACGAGAGGCCTGCGGTAAGTACAGTTCATGCATTTTTCCTGCAATTGCTGCATATGTATCTATTGAGTGCCTGCCCCATGCTTGGTGCATGGTCCCTGCCCTCAAGAGGCATAGAGACTAGCAAGAAGGACCAACAAAAAAATAGGTAGGTGGGCACCTGGGTGGCTCAGCGGTTGAGGGTCTGCCTTGGGCTCAGGTCATGTTCCGGGGGTCCTGGGTTCAAGTTCTGCATCGGGCTCCCTGCAGGGATCCTGCTTCTCCCGCGGCCTGTGTCTCTGCCTCTCTCTGTGTGTCTCTCATGAATAAATAAATAAATAAATAAAATCTTTAAAAAAAAATAGGTAGTTACAGTAGTGTGGTGAGTCATTGGGGTGAGGCAAGCAGGGTGCCAGGGTGTGAGGAACGTCCAAGAATTCTGTCCTTTTTAGAGGAGGTAACCTCTGAGCTAAGACCTGCAGGAGAGCCGAGAGCAGGGTGGAGCCAGGTGGGAGGGAGAGAGAGGGCATTGAGGCCAAGGGGATTTGGAGCAGAGGGGGGGGGGGAGGGGGCGGGGGGGAGGGGGGAGCACTGGGTTTTGTGTAACTGTGAGAACTTCGTCTGGCTGGAGGGGTGGGGGCTCGTCATCAAGGGCCGGTAAGCCAATTCTAAGGACTTGCACCTGTTCCATTGAATAGTGTGGGGAGCTACTGAAGGAGACTGGCATTTTGGAAATTACCATGGTTAGAGTGTACAAATGGATTGGAGGGGACAGGACCAGGGGCCCAAAGACAGGTGGCTGTTGTAGTCTTTGAACTAGGATGATGGCCCTGAACACGTAGAAAAAATAAGAAGACTGGAGAAAAAAAAGCAGGAGTGACAGATTTGGTCACTGGTATGAATATGGGGCAGCAAGGACGAAGGAGATCAGGAATGATGCCCAAGTTTCTGCTTGGATAATTGAGTGGCTCTAGTTTCTTTCCCAAGGATCATTTTGTTGCCAGAATTAAAACTCTGACTCTTTCCCTTCTAGCTTAAGGGAAGATTTTATGCAGTTAATTGCAGGAGCCTTCGGACACTCAATGGCAGGAAGTACCACTGGGCCTGTGGACTCTTGTCTCTGCTATTAAGCCTGCTCAGTAGCTCTACAGACCAGCTTCTGGAAGCCTCTTTCCTCCTGCCTCCTTTCCACCCCCATCCCAACACACAGATACAGGTCACGGCCGCAAAGCTCACACACTGCTTTGCATTGCCATGGCACTGATCTTGACATCAACACCATGTGGTCTTACAGCTGCAGAGCCCAGTACTCCTGACTCAGTTTAGGGTCTGGGGAGAGGTCGCCTACCTGGGTCATGTTGGACTCATTGCCCACTCCCAGCCAAATCGAACGTAGCCAAGAGAATGAGATTGAATGGCCTAAGGACACTCTTTATAACGAAAGTCATGTGGGCATTTTAAAAAAACGAGGCATGGGCTCGACAGACATCAGAAATGTGTTTCCTGTGGTGCTGCCACTCATCAGGCAGGACCTGATCCAGGACACTGTGAGTCTGAGGTACCCGTAGGATACATGAGTGGAGGCTGCCCAGAGGGTGTGGGATTGAGGGTCTGGTCTGGAGATACAGACCTGGGAGTCTTCCTCCCAGCCATGGCATGGATGAGGGGGGTGGTAGGATTCCCAAAAGAAAGTCTGCACACTGAGAAGAGATTGGAGGGCGAGGAGCAAAAACAAAAAGGAACTGATGGAAGAAACATGAGAACAAATAGAAGCCATAGCCAGAGAGGGAGAAAGAATGCCAAACAAGGTAGAAGCCAACAATGTCAGATGCTGCCAAGAGGGCCATCAAAAAACCAAAATGGTGTCCTCCAAATTTAGAAGCCAGAGAAGAGCATTTCTGGGGCATGGAGGGATGCCAACGAGATTCCAGTTGCTTGAGGAATAAATGGGAGGTGAGATGAGGAAAGAGAGAGGAGATAACCCTTCCAAAAGCTCAGCCATGAAGAGGAGAAGTTAGGGCAGCCGCTGAAGGATTTCTAAAATAGTATTTTATAAATTCTAAAGTCATATGTATTTTGTAGAAAGTTTGGATAATCAATACAAAGAATGGGGAAGGAAGCAGTAAATCACCTATACCTCTACCGAAACTACAGCCATCCCCCAAAATCACCCATTTAACAAGTTGGTTGTTGAAACATTATTCATAAAATATGTTCATAAAAATGATAGCATATTCATTATGAAAAATGTTCCAGCCCTTAGAGAAATACAGACCTGAGAGCACAAAAGCCCCCCCTCCCACCATTCAGAAACCACCATCATTCCAGGTAGTTCTCTATTTATGTATCTCTATGTAAAGAAGGAGACGTGGAGATGGGTGGGATCGGAGGCATGGCAGGGAAGCCCTGCATGTACCTCTTGCACCTTTCCTAGGTGTCCCCTGGTGTAGGGATGCCATCCTCTTGTGACAGCCCTTGGGTGTAGCCACCAGAAACATGCTGGTCAGAGGGTGATGAGACCCTAGGGCCTCTTCCCTCAGGTGCTAGTCTGCAGATACATGGGAGGGAGGACGAGTTTGTGTGTGGGGCTGGAAGTCCGGTGGGCTGAAAGTGGTCATGGTGAGTGAGCAGTGTGCTGCAGCCCCCACCCCATCCTAAGGGCTGCTGCTGGGAGGGCCAAAGGGAAGCCTTGTCTCAGTTGGGGGATAGGGGGCTTGACTTGGACTTCTATCTAGCACGGTGATACAAGCAGAACAGAAATGAATAAAAACCATAAATTAGGAGATATTGCATGCTTGGAGTCTCTTCTCTTCAAAATGGGGAAGGAAACGGTGGTGAAATGGAGAAGAACATCCAGAGAAGTGCAGGGACTGCATGGGGCAGTCTAGATGTTGTAGTTCATAGTGAGCTGTGCCCAATTGGCTGGACACTTGATGAGCGGAAGAAGGCCAATATGGTGACACTTGGTGTTGGGCCATATAGAAGCTTGGTGCTGGGGACATTCAGACCTGAGAGGCAGTGCAGAAGTGGGGAGAGAAGCACTGAGCACCTCCTGCCTCACTACACAAGGCTCATTTCACGTCTTTTGGTTTAAGATATTTTGAAATAGTTTTTTTTTTTTTTTTTTTTTCTGGAGACTTGAGGCCCAGGGTCTGGCACCAGCCCTCCCCAGCTCTGTGCTGATGAGAGCAAAGTCACTCCTGAGGTGACATCGAGGAGGGAGAGAACTACTCTTGGACATATGCTACGGAATGTACTCTAGAGGGCACAGCACGAAGGCTGGGAGAGAGGGATGGGTTTTGGGAGAGAAAATGTGGGAGAAAACACACTCTGGAAGGACTTTTATTTTGGCTGCTGACCAAGGTGGCAAGGAATGTGAGGGTAGAGTTACTGTGTGACCCCTGGTTTCTAAAAGGGTCTACCCGGCAGTCTTAGCAATTAATGTCATGACTTTCTCCTGTAAAAGTGCCTTTCCCTCTGGCCCCTCATGATCAGCCCCCAGCCTGCTTGGGAGGTAGAGGAAAGGGCAAGGCCAGATAACTTGGTTTAACTCTAGGATCCAGTAGCAAAGCTGGCTTAAAACCCTCTTGGAAGCTGAACTTGGGCAGACCCAGAAGTCTCCAGCAAATGGTCTGCACACTGGACTCAGATCTCTGAAGTGCTTTATTTTGTTATGTTTTCTCATTATGGAAGCAATCTCTACCCTTTAGAGCAGTTCAGAGAGCTGCAGCAGGCTGACTGGGGCTCCGAGCTCTCCTGCCCTGGAGATGGTCAGGCAGGGGCTGAATGAGATGACCTATCGTGCCTTCCATCCCAGGAAGTCTGGATCTTACTATCAACATGAGATGGGTATGGGGCTCAGGGTTGGCCTTCAACTCTTTTAACGCTCACTTACTTTTCCCAGCTGCACCTGGTTGCCCTGAACACGCCATTTTCTGGGGACATCCGAGCTGATTTTCAGTGCTTCCAGCAGGCCAGGGCTGCGGGGCTGTTGTCCACCTACCGAGCATTCTTATCCTCCCATCTGCAAGACCTCTCCACGGTGGTGAGGAAAGCAGAGAGATACAGCCTTCCAATAGTGAACCTCAAGGTAAAAATAAATATTCTTCCCATTGTCTCCCCGATGCACTGGTCTCCACAGGGACCGCAGGCAGCTGCCTCTTCCTGATGTCATCAGAAGTGTGCTGGTTCCAGACCCTGCCTGTCCCTGATTGGTTGTGTGACTGGGTGGGTCAATTTAACCTCTCTGTGCCTCAGTTTCCTTATATTTGCCAAGGCCCTTCTTGCTTGGACAGTATGGCTCTTGGATCAGACAAAAGGAAGGAATAACAATAATCACTTCTTTTAGTTATGTCACTTTTCTTTAGGTTTACAAAGTGCTTTACATCCATTATCTTAATAGACACTTCCAATAAAAGAGGGGGGCATTCTTCCTTCAGATTGTCAAGTGCGGGAACTGAGGCATAGAGGAAGAAAGGAGTTTGCTGGAAGTCACTATAAACCAGAAGTCAAGTCCTTGACTCCCAGTCTGGGACTCTCAGTTCCACCCAGGGCTGCCTTCTGTAGGGCGTTGGCTGGGTGGCACCAGAGAAGAGCTGGGGAGCTCCCAGAGCAGAGCCTCACTATCCTACACCGTACTTTGGTCCTCTTGGCACATCTAAGCTGCCAAATCCTGGCAGATATTTCTCTGCCCCCTTTCACGGGCAGGGGAGGGCCTAGTAAGACCCCTGTTACCCCATGGAAATAGGCGGCTCCTTTAAGGCTACAGAGGGACAGCTCTGCTACTGCTCACACTATATCCTGGATGTTGATCTCACCATAGCTCACAGGTACTTTGAGACCCTTAGGTCCCTGTGACCCTGGTGCTCCAATTTGGCACCTCAAGGCTAGCAAGGTCCATCCTGATCCCACACCTGGCACCTCCCAACCCATCGCTTATCCTTAGGTTCCATCCTGCCACATTTACCCCCTCAAATTGTTGGTATTCTTGGAATACAGATAACTGAAGGAAACTGGGCTCCTTTAGGAGAGGAGTAAGAGTCAGCTCTGTATCACCTGCAGTGTAGACTGGCACAAGCCCTGGCACTAATTTGAAGCTTGGTATATATGTAGAAGAATTCTTTAAATAAAAATTAGGGGACGCCTGGGTGGCTCAGTGATTGAGCGTCTGCCTTTGGCTCAGGTCGTGATCCCAAGGTCCTGGGATCGAGTCCCACATCGGGCTCACCACAGAAAGCCTGCTTCTCCCTATTCCTATGTGTCTGCCTCTCTCTGTGTGTCTCTCATTATTAAATAAATAAAATCTAAAGATAAATAAATAAAAATTAGTAAAGATTTAAAATGTGCTTTTGATGGGGAGGAAGCTTTATACACATATAATAAGAGAAATTACATCAAGAAATAAACAATAAAACCAGAAGAGTTCAAGGATGGATGATAAAAGAAACAACAAACATTTCTTGAGTTCCCACTCTGTCCAGACTCTGGGATTGGGGCTGGTGGCTTTGGCATGGGGTAGCCTCTCAGCCTTGAAGAATGAATAAAGAGCTAGTCCATTGCAGGCTGATAGCACAATGATTCCAACGTGGCATTTCTATCTCCACAGGGCCAAGTACTTTTCAACAATTGGGACTCAATTTTTTCTGGCCATGGAGGACAGTTCAATGCACAGGTTCCAATATACTCCTTTGATGGCCGAGACGTGATGACGGATCCTTCCTGGTAAGTAGGGGGTAAGCCCTCAAAGCATATGGTGTGATAGCTTTAGGAGACATTCTAACAATGGGATGATTTTACCAGCTGCCCCTCTGGGTTGTTGCTAGCACAGAGCCTCAGCAAGGCAGCTGAGAGCCATGGAGAGAGCCCGGGCCTTCCAGCAAAGAGACCTGTGGTAGTGGCCCCTTAATAAGGGACCTTTCAAGGTTCCTCCACTCTTTCAGCCTCAGGTGCCTCACTGTGGAATGGGCAAGATAGTCATAGCTGTACCATAGGGTTGCTGTGAGCATAAAATGCTAAGTGTGAGAACATCTAGCATGCAATAGACCCTCAACAAGCAGTAAGGAATGCTGTTCTGGGAGATCCTCTGACCCTATGCTGTGAGCTGGCTCTAATTCTTTGGAAACAGTGTGCTATTAAGATTAGGACAACTTGGTTGGGGTGCCTGGATGGCTCAGTCAGTTGAGCGTCTGACTCTTGATTTCAGCTCAGGTCTTGATCTCAGGGTCATGAGTTCAAGCCCTTCATTGGGCTCCACACTGGGCATGGAGCCTACTTTAAAAAAAAAAAAAGATTAGAACAACTTGGCAAAGCTTTCCTCAGCATCTACCCTATGCTGGGCCCGATGTCCACCTGGAAGACATAGTAATAAGCTGCATGACCCCATGCCTTTACAAGGCTCATGGTCTACAGGGGAGATTAATCGCCAACTAGCTATAGTTCCGGACAGAACACTATAATTATAAAATGGAGAAACAGATGATAGTACAGAAGAAAGATTCATCCTTATTTGGGGCCGACAGTCAAGAAGGCTGCTTGTAAGAGCAAGCATTTAATGGACTCTGAAAGACAAGAAGTTATCACTGGTCTGAAAATGAAAGAGAAGCCACTCTAAAGGTCCTCATGTGCAAAGTTTCAGATTCACAAAAGCACAGTGTGGTCTGAGAACAGGGACGAGCAAGGTAGGGTTGGAATACAAGGTGTTCAGCTAGTTGGAAAGAGCAATGTTGCCAGTGGTGGGGTCAGATGGTGCTGTGGGGTCAGACCATGAAGGGCTCAAGAGTTTGACTTGATTCGTTACTTACGCCAATTTGTTCATTGATGAGGTACGACACAAAGAAGAGACATTTCAAAAGTAACGTGACACGATTCCTTTGCAGGCCCCAGAAGGTCGTTTGGCACGGCTCCAGCACCCACGGAGTGCGTCTTGTGGATAAGTACTGTGAAGCGTGGCGAACCGCTGACATGGCAGTCACGGGACTGGCCTCCCCACTGAGCACAGGGAAGATTCTGGACCAGAAAACATATAGCTGCGCTAATAGGCTAATTGTTCTGTGTATTGAAAACAGTTTCATGACAGATGCTAGGAAGTAATGACCTTCCAATGATTCCTAAGAGTTTTCCAGTTTTTCTTATGTGAAGAGTTGACACTGAAATCTAAAATGTTTAAATGTTGTAAATATTAGTTTTTTATTACACATTCGTCACGACAGCAACCAAAGAAAACATACCTCAATACATTCAAAAACTGAAGACATAAAGGACTCAGATCAAAAGTAAAATCTGATCTATTGGTGCTAGATTCTGCAGGAGACCCCATGCAGTGTGAACACATCCCAACACGGTTAAGAGTGAGTTGAAAACAAAGGCCTTGGCATTCTGTCCACTGCATCCTTCAGAAAGTAATTTCCTCCTTTAACCATTGTTGTTGAGTGTAAGATGTCCTTCATGTTTTCTCACAAAGTCAGTGTTTAGACATGTTACCCTAAGTTATGTGCCGACCGAATGCTTTATTCTTCATACATCCATAATCTACAGAGAAACTGAACTGCTCAAATGATCCTATTTGTATTTTCTGATATTACCAGACTTTAATGTTTATTTCCTAAAATATTGCCATCATGCTTTAGGAGTTTTATATTTTTACACAATCATATTTTAGTATGGCATCTGTTTATATAACTCTGACTTGCTGGAAAAGTTTAAACTCCAAATTATCTGAAACTAGAAAAGAAATAGCACATAATGACTACCTTTCCCTTGGTGGCCCTCCCCCCCACCCCCGCCCCCACCCTCACCCCGTCCCCCTGACTTTATGACTTCCAGGGACAGCTCTCGAATTACAACTGCCGTTGAACCACCAGGTTCATGAGGATGAATTTTCTGAGACACATATATCTTCATGCTGTATACTTTTATTTTTTTTCCATGTAAGTGAACATAAAAACATCTTTTCCAGGCACTTTCTTTCTGTTTGACTCTTTTCCCCTAGATCCTTTCTTGTCCACCGCTGCTGTGGAAGTGGCCCTGGGGCGGGTTTGCTAACCCTGCCACTGCTGCGCAGCCCTCAGGAGATGATCAGAGAACACGGGAGGATTTCCCGTCATGCTATCTGCGCTCCTGCCTGTTGTCTCCCACTTGGTGGGGACAGAAGAACCCCAGCAGGGGAAACACAGTGAACTGTGACTGTCGCAATGCATGACCTTGGGCAAGCCCGCCTTGTTCTTTCAAGGAGGCTGGGATAAAATAATTATATCAGCTCCCAGTTATTAAACATCAGACTTATTATAAGGTCCATTTACCTTTCTTAATAACTCTGCAAGGTAGGTATTTTTAGCTCCATGTTACAGATGAAAAAAAGTAAAGGCTCAGGAAGTCACTTGTTCCAGGTCACCTAGCTGGTGAGCAGTAGGGCTCCTTTCAGACGCGGGCTGTCACATCTTTGCAAGGAACCACTGCATGAGGCCACCTGTCTGCTCCCTCCAGCTTTTGAGTCTGTGATACTCTGGCTCTTGGCTTGACCCTGAAGGAGAAACAGAATCACTAGGCGAGGGGCATGCCGGGATACTTCCTTCCATTCAGCTGGGCTGGCCCAGAAACTCAGCAAAGTGAATCCACCCAAATAGTCCTTGAGGTAGGAAGGAAATTGAGGACCGGAAAAAAAAAAAAAAAAAAGGCCACACAGCCCAGAACCTCCACTTAGGGGCTTCCTAAATGGAAGAGTGATGAGAATCTCTTATGAGTCATAGGATAAAAGGCGGTTGTAGGTTGGAAAACCCCAGAAGTGGATTGAGGACTGGCCCACCTACCAAGTGACAGAGGACTGCCTGACACGGACAGGCACTGAGAGGAGGAGGGCAGGAAGTTCCTGAGGTCATGAAGTGAAGATGCCATCTGTTTTAGTCAGAGCCCACCATGGCCCTGGGTCACAGAGTGAGCTGGGCAAGATGGGAATTCAGGGAGAGCCAAAAGGAGGAGAGACTCCTGCTAACCCCGGGAAGAGAAGTGGAGGTTCATGACCTGGCATCTCAGTCCTCTGTGCACTGGAGTGGGTAAAACCAACTGGCCCTCTCAGAAGAGGCCCTGGATCAACCTGAGCCCTTTCAATTGCTGAGAATGAAGGTCAAAATCTTGGGCATTCAAGATCCTTCCCGGAACATCAGCTTTCTTATCACTTGCCAAAGGTGACCAGTCCAGTGTCCTTATGGTTACTTAAGTGAGTCACATAGGCCACTCCACCTGGCTGTCGCTCATGTCCCACCCCATGTTGGGACAGCTGTACCACTCTATACCTGCCTGGCCTCCTTGCTGGTGGCCAGTACAGACTCTGCCTCATTTACGATATCCCAGTCCTCCGAACCTGTCTACCTTTGTCATTCTTCCTCCTCTAAACAGCTGGTGTTCTTATCACATAATTGAAACACAGAGACTGAAAGGTCTGTAGGCCTTCGCTCTACTTCTGAATGTACCTCAAGGGCCAAAAAACAGACTATGATGCTCTCAGGCCCGCTAAGGGAAGGAGGTGTGCCACAAGTAGTTCATCTTTACATTGCTGGAGGTCTTTGGGTACTTGATCTGAGTCTATGTTGTAGACTCTCAAGGTCTAAAGCCCAAAACATCTAAGGTCCCCCATCTAGAAGCAGAACCAGAATGACAGAGGCAGCTGTCAACATATATGAGGGGCCGGGCCCGTGTAGAGGCAAACTTTGGAGGGCACAGAGGAGCCAGGAGACTTGAGAAGGTATGGGAGGTGGTGGAGACGAAGTATGAAGGAGAGTTTCCGGGGTGGCAGGGTGATAGCTCTCTGCCAACCTGAGTGTGGCCATATGGTGGTGCCCAAAGGGGGACAAGGAAACAAGGAGGATGGATCACAAGAGCCACTCTCAAACATCCTGCGCCCCTGGACTTTGTATGGCTGGCACTGCATTGTCTGAACTCAGAGAGAGTGCAAGAGGGGGACAGCATGGACTTCAGGGAACTGTCAGCAATCCAGTACAGCTGAATACTAGGCAGTAAGGGAGACACAAGCCGAATTCATAAGCCAAAAACACAACAAGCACACAAAAAGGAATTTATTAGCTCTGGAAACCAGAAAGAAGGACACTTAGCCTGTTTTCTGTGTGTGTGTGTGTGTGTGTGTGTGACTGTCTGGCTGCTGTCTTGCTGTCTCGCTTCTGCTTTCCTCTGTATTTGGCTTCCTTCCTTTCCTGCAGGGAGGAACAAGAGTTCTTCGTGTGGCAGTGTGGCAGGGGTTGCTCGCAGACAGCTCCAGGCTCACATTACTCCACCACCCCAGAGACTGGCCTCAGAAAAAAAGAGACTTCGTCTCCCCTCTGGGGTTATACTAATCCCTGGAAAGGACTTGATGGTTCCCACCTGCATTGTGTGCCTGTAAAGATCACACTAGCCTTGAATGCTAGGATAAGGCATTTGAATTTGCTCCTGCAATTGGTGGCACATGTTGGGAAGATTTTAAGAAGATGAGATATGGGATCAGGTCTTTGTTCGAGAAAAATCAAGTAGGTCTTTTGTTTCATCCATTCAGAAATACTTTTTGAATGATGATTTTGTATCCAGGACTATGTTTGGATTTGGAAGTATAAAGACAGACGATGCATCCCACTTTTTAAATCCACTGAACGCACAGACTATTTCAAACCTCATGTATATCCCCTTCTCTCCCAATCCCGCGGGGACCTCACCCGTTGAGGCAAGTACATGTGTGCAATCTCTGCCTAACCTAGCAGCTGGAAAAGCACTTCTCTGCTTACTCCTTGAGCTCCTGGGTCACCGAGACATCACTGAACCCCTCACAGCTCTTTGATCCCCACTGGCTGACTTACCCCTTTGCTTTCCACCGTATACTCCAACTTACAGGGCAGTCAAGTATAGGCAGGCCTTGGTTAGTGTTTGAATTTGGGCTCTGGCCCCTAAGAGCCTTGTAGTCATAGGCAAGTTACAGTCCCCTACACTCAACCTTTCCCTTCAGCTCAGTTCCTTCATCTGGAAAATAGAGATAGTAATGGGAACTACTCTCTTGAGTTGTTGGAAGCTCTAGAAAAGGTATTCTCATACTGAGTAAGCACCCATAATTGCTCACTATCTTCAGCTTGCCCTGATGTTTCTCAGAAGGAGCTGGGGGTCTCACCTTGCTAGGCGATGTCTTCTGATCTGCCTGGTTTCTCTGCCTGACCTCAAACCCAGGGCTCGGGCTCACCCTGTACACACCTGGTACAAAGATACCTGTTGGAAGTGGGTAAGAGTCCCTTACGTAGTCTGGCTACCCTCGCCCTCCACTCCTCCCCATAATCCAACAACTAGTGTTATCATCTGGCCCTGTAGGGGCTCCAGGATTCAGCTCTGGCACTGGGGCTGGCTTCCTCCTGATTGACAGGAGCACGTGCTACAAGGACTATGAAATAGTCTGATTATTCCCCTGCCTACGCCTGCCCAGCACCCTGAGTTCCAAAAAGTACCCAGAGTACCCTGTTATCTGATCTGTTTGTAGAGGAGATTGCCTGCCCCACCCCTCCTACCAGACTTGCTCCTTTTTTTTCCCCCTGGACCTTCTCTACGTGAATGGTCCTGCCACCCAGCCAGCAGCCAAGGGGTCATTTATCTCTTCCTTCACTTGTTCATTCAATAAGTATTGACTGAATGCCTCCTTAGAAGTAACAACAACAACAACAATTTTGAAAAGATAAAAGTAAGTGTGAGGAAGTTCAGCAAAGTCTAGATATTTCCATGATGGTTATTTCTATTCTTCTAAATGTCACCATATTTAACCACTATCTTGGGGCATTCCGCTCTGCTGCTTGTGTTGGTGTTTGAGACACAGCGGGGCACTGACTCCTCTCTTACCTTCTGTGGGACTGCTGCTCACACCTCCCGGCTGACCTCCTGGCCTCCATCTTCCCCCTCCAGGTCTCTCTCCACACCAAGAAGGAGAACTTTCTAAAGAGTCTGTCACACTCTGTCAGTATTTTGCTTGGGATCCCGCCTCAGATGAAGCATTCATTTGCAAGTAGTTTCTGTGGAAGGTGATCCCAGGACATACCCGACAGGGAAGTGGGGAAATGAGAAAGAGAAGGGAAGGCAGGCTATACAGGGGCATCCAGTCACCCCTGCAGATGACCAGATCATGCTCTCCTCTTTGGAACTCTGGGAGCCAGTGTGGAATGAATGGGCACCCCAGAATATCCCACCGAAGGGACAAGGGAGCTGTGGTAGTTACACACCATCAGTCACTGAAAGGCAGGGGTGCGTTGGAGGCCAGGACTTGTGACTGGCCAGGCCGGGGCCCAGAGGGCTCAGGCTGCCAGAAAAAGTGCTGATGGAGACTCTCAGGGTCACCAGCTGGGCCTGTAGGGGCCGGGGAGCCCCAAACCTGCGAAATCAGGCCCCGTCTCATGGGAAGCCACACAGGGCTTGTTTCAAGAACCATGCCCACAGGCAGAAACCTCGAGGACTTTTTGGGAGATATAAACCTGGTATGAGTGGGTGTCTGACAAACACGGCAAAGGCAGGGTCTGCCTGCGAATCTGTCCGGAGGCTCATTTCCACAGGACTGTGCCGCCAGGGGCTGGAGGCAAATGTGCCCCGAGTCCCGGGAGCGGTGAGAAAGCGCACGGTGACCCGCACAACTGCTCGCAGCGCTCCGAAGGCCCATCCAGCCCTTTCAATATAAGCTTTCATATTTATAAATACTGACAAATAACAAGCATCTGTTAGTCATCCAAGGAGATTAAGTGGCCTCAAAATGGAACCAGGAGACCAATCAGAGCCAATTAAGAAGAATTATTACAGAAAGCAGGAGGTTGGGGCACCTGGGGGGCTCAGTCGGTTAGGCATCTGCCTCCGGCTGGGGTCAAGATCCCAGGGTTCTGGGATGAAGCCCCACGTTGGGAATCCTTGCTCAGCAGGGAGCTATCCTCTCTCTTTCCATCTGCCTCTCCTCCAGCTCATGCTCTCTCTCAAATTAAATAAAATCTTAAGGAGAAAAAAAAAAAAAAAAAAAAAAACAGGCAAGCAGGAGGTAGCTTTTAAAACAATTCAAATTTGGGCAGCTGGGTGGCTCAGCGGTTTAGCGCCACCTTCGGCCCAGGGTGTGATCCTGGAGACCAGGGATTGAGTCCCACGTCGGGCTCCCTGAATGGAGCCTGCTTCTCCCTCTGCCTGTCTCTCTCTCTCTCATAAATAAAATATTTAAAAATAAAACAATTCGATTTGTATTTCAGTGAAAAGGCAGAAGAAACATGAACTAGAATGCTGGGAGAACAAGAAACACTCCTTAAAAATAAAATAATTGTATCCATCCCCAAATAAAATAAAACTGCAGCATATATACCACTAAAAACTGACTCTGAGTTAGCAGATAAACTCATAAGAATTAATATGATCCCCTCAGAATACAGACAAAAAGATGAATTCATTAGGTGAAAAAATAAGAGTGAGGAAGATAGATATAATGTTCCGGTATTTATGTAATAGGAGTCTTAGAATCAAAGAAGAATGAATAAAAGTTCTCTCTCTTTTTTTTTTTTTAAGTAATCTCTATACCCAACTGTGAGGCTCGAACTCATGACCCCTAGATCAAGAGTCACATACTCTTCCAACTGAGTCAGTCAGGTGCCCCAGAAGTGAAATATTAACAGAATAACGAGAGAAAATTTCCTGAGCTGAAAGAATTTTATCTATGGATTGAAGTGGTTCACTGAATCACAGGATTTTAATGGAAAAAGTCTACAAACCACTGACACAGAAGCCATTTTAAAAATGAAAAGATTCTATATAAAAGTTACTGGTATGAATCTTAAGACATAGATATAATGGATAATGTGCTATGAAAATGTTATGAGCAGAACTGATGCAAAAGTAAATAGGAAGCCTGAATATTCTGACCACAAGTGAAATTTAAAAGATTATAAAAAATCAAATAAGATGGATTTAGGTACTGAAAATTGCTCAAAGAAGACAAAATAAGGTAATGGAATATGGTTGGAGGAAGAGACGCTGAGATCCCCTTCTGAAAAGACAGCATTTGAGTTGGGATATTTATAACTGGTATATTAAGAGGTCTTAAGGTATGAATATGAAATTCTTTGATTTCTTACCAATATTGTCCTCAACTATGCTGTATTTATAGCACAGTCCTTTACAGGATAGGCCCTTATACACCTGTGGGGAACTCTATAAGTAAAGGTCCATCTAGAAGACAAAAAGCACTTTATAAGTATTTGAAACAGAGGAAATTTGCTACAATTAGTCACCCAAGTGATAGAAAAGCCTAGAAACTGAACAGGGTGCAGTAAGACTATCCAGCTATTATCAAGAGAGGCATAATGGAGGAGAATGTGTTACTAAAGCCCAGAGGCCAGGAGCCAATAGTGAAAGTTGGGCCCTGCTAGGCCTGGACTCATAAAGGAAGAAGACCCCATAGCCAGAAATTGCAGGGAAGAAGCCGGAATTTGTTCCTTCCTCCTGCTTTCCAATCCCTCACCTACCAAAGGTAGCCAGAAGTCAGCTGGCCCAGCAGCGTGGGCAGCACAGCCTGCCAGGATCAAGTTCCCAACAGTGAGGTTTGAGAAAGGGTGAGATATGTACCTTAAGGGCAAATGCGCCCAGGACAGACCCAGGAAGATTTCATGACCTCCTGGGTGATTACAAGTCCAGTCTACCTTTTGACTTCAATCTCAAGTGATTTAAATCTCCTCTGCCTCTCCTGACCTCGGATCCTGACTGCCGGGAATGAAGATGGGGACAGAGTGTGATCAGGTTCTGAGATATCCCTCCCCTTCCTCCTGCAGGTGCCCTGCTCTCCCAGTGTATACGGGAAGGGCAGAGGAAGAGGAAACTGGGCAAGAGGGTCTTTACTCACCTGGCCACTGCTGCTGTTCTTTCTAAGTTGGCTATTGCTGCTTTCCTGGCTAACAGTGGCCACTGAAACCCTCTCTGTGGCAGCCATTTGAATGCTGGTGAGTCCCCTGGAGGACCCAAGCCCAACTACCTTTCTTAGTGGCCCTTTCGCCTAGCTACAAATTCTTCCCTTCTTGCCAGTCAGCAGTAGGAGTACAAGTAGCTCCTCTTCTGTCCCTACTCCCAGCTGGAAACAATGCCAGGCTTCCTCTACCTCACTCACCTAAGTCTAGGGGCAAATTAGAAGATGATAATCAGGTGGGGAACAGCACGTCTCTCAGGGACCCCCCTGTCTATGGCTGATTTCTTGGCGCCTCCCCAGTATTTGGCTTAGGGGAAGGGTCACCTCTCATCACAAACACTGCTCTCCCCACGAAGAGAAGATTCTGGCTCTAGCCCACCTTTTTTTTCTCTGCTCCAGTCATCTCATGAAGATTAGTAAGGAGGGATGGAAGACAGCTGATAGGGACGTTCCAACTTGACCTTTCGGTAAGCCCCAGCAGGGGAAACTGGTGCGATAGGGGGCAGCTCTCTTGAGATGAGACGATGCTTAGAACCTCTTTGTCCTTTGTCCATCTCTGGACTTTCGCTGGAATTCCTGGACAATAAAAAACATCCCACCGAGTAACCTGTTACCTTTGAACAACGGACAGGGGATGGGCTTGCAAAGATCTGGGGAAGAGTGTCCCAAGAAGGAGGAACAGCAAACATAAAGGCTTTGAGATGCAGGCTCATTCGGTATGTCTCAGAGGCAGAAAGAAGCTGGCAGGAGCTGAAGCAAGAGGCAGTGAGGGAGGAGACTGGAGCCAGCCGAGGGAGGATGGGTAGGCAGCTGCAGATCACCTAGGCTCCTGCAGACTCAGGTAAGGCATTTGGATTTTACGTCTGGTTGTTCTGAGGAGCTCCTGGAGGGTTTTAAGCAGGATAGGGACATGAACTGGCTTTATTTATTTTTTGGAGGCAGCAAATTATACAATTGAATGTATCATTAGGATATTTTCCACTGTCAGAGAACACAAAGCCAGCATTGACTCTGCATATACACAAAGAGAGTCTCACAGACACATACTTGCCTCCTGCTGCTAGTGTTCATTTTATTATTGACATAGAGACAACTATCTAGATGTTGGCTCGCAACAGATCTGTTAGGTTTGACAGTACATGAACTGATTTTTTTGTTTTGGAAAGACCACTGTGACTTCTGTGTGCTGAATGGACTGGGAGCCAAAGCTGGAGGCAAATGGCCCGGTTCAAAGACTGTCACAGTGATTTAGCCGAGAAGTGATGATGTCTCGGGCCATGGCTAAGCTGAGGACACAGTGAGAAGTGGGCAGATTTGGGTTGGATATAGGAGGAGCCTACTGAAATGGCTCTGTTGTCAGAGAATGAATCTTGGGATTTGGGCCTTGGCCAGTTGCCTGTGTGGTGTCCCTTCTTCCTGGTATGGGAATGACTCTACAAGTCATAAGTCATTGTTGGTTGGTTGTTTTGTTTTCTTCATTATTGTATCCCCGGAATCTAAAAGAGATCTGCCAGTTAGTAGGTGCTCAATAAATATGTGTTGAATAATTGAAAAAGCAATCATTGGATTAGGTTAAAACTGAGAAGCCTATGGGACATACTCATCCTCTTGCCATCTGTGACTAAATGAATGCCTGAAACCACTGCATCTTTGTTTGCAAAATTCCACGTTTTAAAAAATGGAATGGGGAAGCAATTCTAGTTGTCATCGGCCAACTACCTATATCTCATCCGTTTGGACAGGTACAGCAAAGACTCACTTCTCTGGCAGAGGAGCACACTTCTTTGCCCTCCTCCTGGTCCTGCCTCTTGGAGGACTCAGGGGAATTCAACTGAACAAACTAGACCCCGTGGTGGAGAGATTTCATCTCTTCACCAACAGGCCTAGAGGAGTGTCCATTGCCTGAGGACTCAGCTTCCTGGCCTGAGCTGGCTTGATGGTCCAAGAGATGAGGAAGGTCTATACAAGCCCTGGGCTGTGCTGCTTCAAGATGAGATGCTTCCTCTTCACCCCAGTACTCTCCTTCCCAACCACAGATTTCTACTTCTGCAATTCTTCAAGAAAAAATGTGCTCCAACCCTCTTTACCCATGGCATGTTGCTTCAAGGAGAAAGAGCCTCTCTTTTATCTGTCTGCTGATCCCTCCCACTTTCAAACAGCCCAACTTTTTTTTTTTAAGATTTTATTTATTTATTCATGAGAGACAGAGAGAGAGGCAGAGACATAAGCAGACGGAGGAGAGGCAGGCTCCATGCAGGGAGCCCGATGTGGGACTCGATCCTGGGACTCCAGGATCACGCTCTGGGCCAAAGGTAGGCACCAAACCGCTGAGCCACCCAGGTGCCCCAAAACAGCCCAACTTTGATGGAAGCATCTTTTTTGGTAGTGCATAGACAACCCATTCCAACATCCTGACATCTGTTGACCTAGACTTCTTGTGACGGTCTAACTGGCTGCCTACAGCACATAGCCTGGAATGCCAGCTTCTCCCTCCAGGAAAGAGGAATCCTTGTGGCTCTGCACCACCTTGTCTGAGGCAATTCCACATTTTAGGGTCCCTGCAGTTCCATTTGCAGGGATCAATGGCTATATGATTCAGGCTTCCTTGGTTGGGCAACAGAAATCCAGTTAATTCTAGCTTACCTAGAAAAGGAGAGTTACTGGTCCTTGTACAAAGGCGGGGGGCAGGTTGGCAATGGGATCGCTGTGTCCAGGCACCCGAATTATATTGTCAAGTTTTTTGCCCTCTCCTCCCAGGCCTTTCCCTGCATCACTCATCTCCACTTTTCTCCTAGCTCAGGCCTCATTTTCTCTTGCTCAGGATGGCTTCATCCTGGCAAGGACAGGGCATGGGAAGCACGGCCACCAGCAGCTCCTGACATGGCTCTGTTGTCATGCTCCTGACATGGCTCTGTTGTCAGCTGTGCCAAGGCAGTGAGAAGGCTGCTCTCTCCTCTCCAGGGTGAACCTGATGTAACTCCCAGCTGCTGCAAGGGCCAACCTCCACCCTCCTTCAGTCTCCAGCCTGCGGGTTGGGGCTCTGTGATTGGCCAGCCGTAGGTTGTGTCATCACCTGGGGGGGGTGGGTGCAGCCCCACCAGGATCCACCAGATTTTTAAGGCCAGGAGGCGAGCCTGCTGTTTCTGTTGAGAAAGCCAGGGCAAGGAGCTGGGCAGGCCAACGCAACCGATCCGTCTTACAGGAAACCGGGTTGAACGCAGTCCAGGAACCGAATTGGGAGCGCGCGCTCAGGCTGGTTTTGTTTTCTTGTCTAACTTAAACAAGCAATGCACGATGTGGCAGGAATTGTCAGGAGGCGGCTCCCTCCGCCCGGATGCACAGGACCGAGGGGCGAGCCGGGGCCCGGAGGCCCTGCAGCCCCAGGCCCCACTTCAGGTGGTGACTCAGTGCGGTGACCCCGCCGTCCTCGGCCGCGCGCTGTCCGGCTCCCCAAAGCCAAATAAATAGGAAGTGGGGCAGACTGGATTCTTTTTAGCGGCAGTACCCTTGGGTTTGTTTTCGTGGGCATGAGTCCACTGGAAAGCAATTATTGTCTCTTGCCTTCTTGCTGCATCAGAGAAATGGAGCAATTTTAAAGGGAGATTTCAAAGAAACAGTTTTGTGACTTAGAAAACGGAATCACAGAGTGACTGCCAAGTTGGCTGTGCTGAGATGTCAGGACTGGTGCTTAAAAAAAAAAAAAAAAGACTGTATATTTAAAGTGTACAACATTTTGACATACATATACATGGTGAAAAGATTACTAGTTAAGCTAATTACCATATCCATCTCTCCCCGTACTTACCGTGTGTGTGTGTGTGTGTGTGTGGTGAGAGCACCTGAGATCTGCTCCCTTAGCAAATTTCCAGTATACAGTATTATTGACGACAGTCACTGTGCTGTCCATTAGACCTCTAGAACTTCTTCACATGGCATAATTGCAACTTTGTGCTCTTTATTCAACATCTCCCCATTTCCTCCACCTCCCCACCTCTGGTAACCAGCCTTTTACTCTCTGCTTCTATAAATTCAACTTTTTTTTTAGATTCCACACAAGACTGAGATCATGCAGGATTTTTCTTTCTGTGTCTGGCTTATTCCACTTAACAATAATGTCCTCTGAGTTCACCCATGTTGTCATAAATGGCAGGATCTTCTTTTTTTAAGGCTGGATAATATTCCACTGTGTGGAATATTTCCATATCTTGTGTGTGTAGTTTCCATATCTTGGCTATTGTGAATAATGCAGCAATGAACATGAGAGTACAAACAGATCTTCAAGGTCCTGATTTCATTTCCTTTGGGTATGTATCCAGAAGATGGATTGCTGAATCCTATAGTAGCTTTAGTTTTAATTTTGCAAGGAACCCTCATACTATTTTACATAATGATGGTACCAATTTACATTCCCACCAATAGTGTTCAAGAGTTCTCTTTTCCCCACATCCTCTCCAATACCGGTTATCTTTTGTCATTTTTAAAAAAGATTTTATTTATTCATGAGAGACACATGCAGAGAGAGGCAGAGACATAGGCAGAGGGAGAAGCAGGCTCCATGCAGGGAGCCCAGTGTGGGACTCGATCCCAAGACTCCGAGATCACAAGCTGAGCCAGAGGTAGACGCTCAACCACTGAGCCACCCAGGCATCCCTGTCATTTTGATAATAGCCATCCTAATAGGTGTGAGGTGATATTGTAGTTTTGATATGCATTTCTCCAATGATGAGTGATATCAAGCATCTTTTCATGTGCCTCTTGGCCATGTGGATATCTTCTTTGGGAAAATGTCTATTCTGGTCCTTTACCCATTTTTAAAAGCAGGGTTCTCTTTTGTTTGTTTGTTGCTGTTGAGCTGTATGAGTTCTTTATATATTTTAGATGTTAACCCCTTATCAGATACATGGTTTGCAAATACCTCCTCCTATTCTGTAGGTTGCCCCTTCGTTGTGTTGACTATTTCCTTTGCTGAGCAGAAGCTTTTTAGTTTAATGTAGTTCCACCTGTTTATTTTTGCATTTTGTTACCTGAGCTTCTAGTTTCCAATCCCAAAAAATCACTGCCCAGACCAGTGTGTCAAGACTTGTTCTGATCATATAGTTTCTAGGAAAATCAGCTTGCTAGAATCAGAAGGGATCTTACAGATCACAGCCAACCCTGTCACACTGCAGAAAAGGCAACTGAGCCACAGAGAGGGGAAGAGAGTGATTCAAAGGACAGTAGTGGGACACCTGGGTGGCTCAGCGGTTGAGCGTCTGCCTTTGACTCAGGGCATGATCGCAGTTCAGGGATCAAGTCCCATACTGGGCTCCCTGTGAAGAGCCTGCTTCTCCCTCTGCCTATGTCTCTGCCTCTCTCTGTGTCTCTCATGAATAAATAAATCTTAAAAAAAATAAAGGACAGTAGTGAGTTTAAGGCAAAGTGAAGTCTCACCCCCAGATCTTCTGCGCTGTTGCACCGGAGTCTTGCCACTAAGTCACTTGCTTCATAAAGTAAATAATGGAGCGTCTGCTACAGCTTTGCTTCTAAATGTCCTTGAAAACAGTTGATGGGAAATTTCAACCTGCTGCTGCAAGGGAAATTGCTAAATGAATTCGATTCTTGCATGCCAAAAATATCTCTGCAAAGATGTGCCTCTATCATCGTTTAAACACAGGACACTTGGATTCAGCCATCAAGGACATGCCCTGGCCTCCCGGGGGCCTTCTCGATCTCTGAATTCCCATGGGCTGGAGCTGGTCTCCCTGAATTGACTGCTTGACAGTGGTTTTGTCATTTCTGATACCTCCTGGGTTTCCCTCTCCTGACAGTTGGGCTGTGCTGCCCAGACTGGCCCCTGTCGACCTGCCCCCCCCCCCCCTTTCACAGCCAGGCGGTGTGAGTCACTTGCTCCTCCAGACCCACCTGGCTCTGTGCCCTGCAACCTGCTCTTTCTGGAATACAGCAGTGAGTTTCCTTGTGCTTTGGCTCCCAGGTGGGTTAGGCCGACTGGCTAGAGTTGGAAGGGAGGGAGGAGTGCGAGGTTGAGGTACTTATTTGCCAGGTTCCCTGTCTTCAGGCTCTCCAAGGTCCTGCTGCATTCCTCCAGTGAAAAGCGCATCTCCCATCAAGCGGCATCCTTCGCAGGCCTCCCTGCCCAGAGTCCAGATGCTTCTCCTCTCTGTGCCCATTTGGGTCTGGGTTGGTAACAGCACCCACTGTTACTGGTCCTCGGGGAGCTCTGCAGGCTTCTGCGTTCTCCCTTGTGGTTTCTCCATCCCCTGCCATCCCTTTGAAAACAGCCCTACTTTAAACTCTCCTCAAATTACCCTGTTTGTGTATGTCACCTGATCGGGTGGGACTCTAACTCCAACCTGAGACTTGGGTCTCCCCTAATCTCTGGGACATACTCTATCCCAAGAGAGACAACATTCGGAGTCAATTTGCCTGGAGTGTCCTTGAACCTAGACTCCTAAGTCTTACTAATGAACTCTCACTTTATTCCTGAGAACAAACCTCCAAGCCTTGGGGTGGGACTCCTCACATGGAGATGGCAAAGGTCAGGACCTTGAGCAGGGAACCTGCAGAGCTGTACTGCTGCTGGTCGGTGCTAGGTGTCTCCTAGGGCAGAGGGGCAATAATGGGGCCTGGTAATCCTGAATGAGAGCTTACCCTGGCAGCATGAGAAGCCAGAGTGTTCCTGCACTTCCTTAGGCTGCTAAGAGCTGGGAGGAGGGATCTGTGTTCATGTTTCGGCCTGAGCACTGGGGAGCAGCACCCTCCAGGGCCTGGTGCGGCGATGGCAGTGGGGGTCCACTGGCTGGACTGAAAGAGCCCCTAGGGAAGGGGAGGCACAGGGCTCTCCTCTCAGCACTAACCCCCCATTGGCCCACAAGTTCAAAATCCTAGTCCCCCTGGACCAGTCCTCTCAGGGGTCTCTGAAGCTCCAAGTCCCTGTTCCGGCAATTACGAGCTATTCAGTAGTAGCCCGTGCCGCCTTTATTTCTGTCCCTCATTGTGCTAGACACAAAATATGTTAGATTGAGAATAATTTACAGTCACTTACAACCTGCTTCGCTCAGACTGCCACTTGAGCATAAAACTGTGTGGGATAACAGTTTCACAGAAGAAAGAAGCAGTTGCAAAGATGCCCAGAGTGATAATATTATCTCACACGTTTTACAGTTTGTCAGACATTTTATCATGCAGTACATATCAACTGAGTCTCACAATAAACCTATTATATACACATGTGTGTGTATCATCTATCTATCTATCTATCTATCTATCTATCTATCTATCTATCTATCTAGATGTATCAGAAGAGCCTCAGGCTTCAAGAAATAAAATTACTTACCCAAGGTCATAGAAGTAGCCAGAATGAAGTCCTTCTTTATATTTCTTATGATCTCATTGTGTAATATATTAGTTGTGATGATGTCTGGCTTCCATTTGAGTCTGTGAGCTCACTAAGCATAGGCCCTGGCACTTATTATATTTTTTTGTCATATATGCCAGTAGGTGTGTGTGTGTGTGTGTGTGTGTAGGTATGTGTGCATACATTGCATCTTTAATGTTTAAGGAATAATAAAACAACCAGCCATGTATCTGCCACTTAGATTAGGAAATAAAATGTTTTATCATCCCTGTTGAAGGCCCTCTGTATCCTTTCCTTGTATCTCTCTCTCTCTCTCAATCTACTCTTTCAAACTATTATTCTGATTTTTTTAACATATTAATGTATCCTTAAAAATATATTATTTACTTGTGTATGTCATCTAATGTTCTATAAATGGGTACAAGGCCCATTTATCCTCACTCCCCCACATACCCTCCACATCATACACAGACACATCCTGTGCACAATAGGTGCTTGGGCTAGCCTGGCCTTAGCATGACCAAAAAGCATCTGTCTGGTCACTATAACCCAGTCACCAAGAGGTTGAAGAAGTCTGGTCAGAGGTTGGAGTTGGGTTTTGGGTAACCAAAATCATGGAACAAAACATCTTAGTGCCCCTATATTGTCTCCAGAGAAGTCCTTTGTAGCCACAAATCTGATCTATTCCAGGGGGATGTCCTATAGATTGCTTACTGCCTGAAGCTGAAGTCCCACTTTGGAACTCAAGACTCCCTGCTCTCAAGGCCTGCTTTCTGTGTCATAAGTGGCAAGCACCACTCCTCTACACTTCATGACCTTGTACTCTCCATTAACTCAACTTCCACTTCCTAACACACTTCCCTGTTACATTCCTGGAAAATTTATGACACATTTTAACCACCATTTAAACAATGCAAGCCCTTTATGCAAACCTTAAGAGTAGTATTTTTCAAACTGTGGGCTGTGACCCACTAGTGAGTTGTGAAATAAATCTAGTGCGTTTAGACCAGGGTTTTTTAAAACTGAGATAGAATTGAGTGTTACCTGATCAAGGAGCCAGGACTACAAACTATCAGCCTGGAGCTGCAAGCAAAGGGTGCTCCCAGGAGCAAGCAAAGGGTGAATATTATTTTGTGGAAGTTTTGTTACAGCTGTCAGTGAGTCCGTTGGGAGTGGGCACTGGGTCACAATGCAAAGTGTATTTCTTATCATGGATCATGTACAAAAAATGTTTGCAAGCCATTGCTCAAGAGGAACTTTGCAGGAGACACTGGTTGCTTACTCACCTGCCACCTATTCTCTCTTTCTCCACAGTGGGATAACCTTGTGGTTTGGGTGAGCTCTAGGAGTATCCCTTGACTGAAGTAAACCAATGACCATAATCCCAATCAGTGTCACCGTGATTGGTTCATGGATGGGCAGTGGTCTTAGTCCTGGCCACAGTGAGGGGACTGGTTCATGGGATGGGCAGTAGTCCTAGTCCTGGCCACAGTGAGGGGACTCATGACCCAATTAATCCAGGGATCTGTCTCTTAGGCAATCCAACCAAATCCTTTGGTGGGCCTGGAAACATTACAAATAAATGCTTTGGAGATGCCTGATCCTGTCTGAAACACAAAAAGGCTATTCACTGTCCAGAACTATTCTGAACTAAAGGCTATTCCCAGGCCAGAACTTGCTGGGAAGGGAGGAGAGGCCAAAAGACAAACAAGACACAGGATGATTACCAACCTAATATCATCAATAACCTATTTATAAGAGTCATGGTTTTGCTGTCCCAAAGAGAGCTTGGTAGGTAACCATGTGTCCCTCTCAAGCTCTAGGTTCTCCCAAAGAATGGTTTACGTGTTGGAAAAACCTGGGCACTTAGGAGCTGAATTCCTGGGGAAACAGGGATTTGGGAGTCGTCTGCATGTCCATGTCCACACCAGAGGAAGCCAGGGGAGCAGCTGCGGTTGTCCACGAAGAGGTGTGAATTGAGTCAAAGCAAGAAGACCCTGGACAGCCCCTAGGGAGCAACTGTGCTCAAGGATGGACAGAAGAAAGTGGTGGGAGGGAACTGCCACCACCACACCTGTCCCGTTACACCACGGTAACACAAACAGCAGCAGTTGTCCCGCCCGCCCTCTCTGGCAGCTGGCCAAGACCTGGTTCACATTTGCCCATCAGATGCCCAGTGCCTTTATAATAGAGATCTGGGTAGTGGGAGACGCGGAGGGAGAAGACCAACTGGGTAGTTGTTAGCACGGGCAGAAGGCCTGTCAGGAAGGAGGAAGAGGATTCAGGGGGCATAGGCCACATTTTGTCATTTAAATGTAATCTTTCCAACACCATTAAATATTTTATTTTCAATAAAAATGTTAATTACTTTTCATGTGTGTGCTTCAGAAAGTCAGACTGTTGTTTCTTTGGATGAAACATGATGTAGGATCTGGGAGGTGGTCTGGAGATATTGAAGTTAGGATCTTACACTAAGTTAATTGTACGCAGCCATCTCCCCTACTTAACTGTGAGCTCCTAGAAGGGAAACAAAGACTGGGCTGGAAAAACATGACCTATCCATGTTTGAGAGGGGAAAGAATAGTTGCACAGAAAGACCTCATGCCTTCATCCTGTCCTTCCAGGAGCCCCTGTCCTTCCTCATACAATCTGGCCCATTAGGGCTGGAAGAGAGAAAGTCGTGCATCCAGGGAGACTGACCCCCAACCCTGAAGCTGGCTTTTTGTTGAGATTGAGAGAAAGGAGCCCATCTCAAATAATATGAAGTCATCTATAAATGGAATTCTCAAGTAGGATGTGGAGCAAAACCTTCCAGCAACTGAGACACACAGATTCTATAAGCTTGATGGTCCTACAGCATTTTCTTCTTTCATTTCCTTAAGCTTCACAGTCAAATTCCTTTGGAAAGTACCTAGTCATCTCAACTGTTTTACCAGAAATGAGGAAACAGTTTGACTTACATTCTGGGGCCTAAAGGAGGAGTCAAGACCCATACTTTGGGGTCCAGAGATGGTGATGCTGGCATGATGAGCCCCCATCTGAGCAGTGCTCATCCAATTCTCAGGCTCTTTGAAATCTCTCCTAAAAATGTGTTCTGCCCATTGCTTTTGATTCAGGTGAGATGCTTCTCAGAGTCCTGCACCTGCATGCTGCACCTGCTCAGCTCAGCCTAGACACGGGAACGAGGCAGAGACCTAGCTGTCATCCCACTAGAGGCTAAGTTCCAGAGACTACTTCTCGGAGTCAGAGAGAAGATGGTTCAAGCCTGCTAGCCCTCAGCCCTAAATCACAGGGGTCAGGAAGTTGGCATTACTTTACAGTAATTGCTTTACAAGGTAAGGATGGTGATCAAGGCCAGCAGATCTGTCTCTGGAGAGACAGGGAAAGCAATGGGGAGAGCTTAATGCATGTCTGTGTCTTTGCAGATCAAGCAGTCAAAATTAAGCAAAGATTAACTACCAGGATGAAACATACACACATATACACACACAAAAATTCACGTGCACAGGGAAGCCTGGGTGGATCAGTCAGTCAAGCATCTGCTTTCGGCTCAGGTCATGATTCCAGAGTCCTGGGATCAGGCCCTGCATCCAGCTCCCTGCTCATCATGGAGTCTGCTTCTCCCTCTGCCCCTCACCCCACTTGTACTATTTCTCTCTAAAAACAAGTAGGTAGGGGCACCTGGGTGTTTCAGTGGTTGAGCATCTGCCTTTGGCTCAGGTTGTGATCCCAGGGCCCTGGGATCAAGTCCCCCATTGGGGTCCCAGTAGGGAGCCCACTTCTCCCTCTGCCTATGTCTCTGCCTCTCTCTGTCTCTCATGAATAAATAAAATAAAATCTTAAAAAAAATTCACATGCACAAAAGAGTCAACTTCTGTTTTCCAGTGTCTATGGGGGCATTTATAAAATTAATAAAAAATTAACAAATAAAGTCCCCAAAGCAGAGAAAGTATCCACAGGACAAATTCTTTATCCGTAGTGTGTTTAAAAGTAGACATCCATAACAAAAGTCTAAATGAAAACAAAACAATACAAAACACAAAACAAAACATTTTCTTAAAGCAACCCAAGCATTTGGGGAAACCAGCTTGACAGAGGCGAGTGGGATAGACAGCCTGTGAGCATATTTTTAATGTTTGAAAAGCAGCAGAGACAATGCCAGAAGCTGAATATTTTTAAAAACTGTATTGGCAAAATAGCTTTTGTTTGAATCCCCTTTGATACCTATAACAGTTAAAACTGTTACACTGCAGCAGAAAATTCGATAGTGATTTCTAAGATGTCTGTAATAGGAATTTAGGCAGTAGGAGTTTCATTCCTGATAATTGGTAGATTGACCCTCCCATGGAATAAATCTAAAAATGCTGGGGAAATATATCTTCCTAAATGCATTTGTCAGCTGGCAAGAAAGTAAGAGATGCTTGGGCAAAAATACTAAGTGAAAGAAGGAACTCATCATGGCAACTGGAGCACTGCAGCTGGCTGTTGCTCTGAGGGCACTTACTGAACCAGATTAACTGGAGTTTCTGATGTCTGGTCTCACAGAGTACAGGGAATCACAGAGTACAAAAATCAGAGGCCATCCAAGGCCTTTGGACACCTCTTCCATAAAGATGAGACCCCAAAGCTCTACACCACCAATGAAAAGATGAACCAGAAATAACTATTAACTTCATCAACCACCAGGCAGTTGCACGAACCTGGGTGCTGAGCTCAGAAAAAAAAAAAAAAGTTATCACAGAGAATCTAGAAGCATAAGCTGTTCCTCATGCAGTCTGAAACCCCAATTCATATTACTTGTATGCTTTAAACAACAAAATTAAAAACTCCAAAATTCAAGCCAATAATTTCGTAGAGTAACCTAAGACTGGTAGAGGTACAGGTTGCAGGAAGAAATGCAAATCCTCCTTAGGGGACCCTTTCTTTACTCAGACTTTAAAGAATTCCCTCAAATAAAATCCCAAAGAAAATACACGGCCTTCAATAAAAGTCACAATATGTATAGAGACACATTGTAAATGAGAAACAACAGACACAGAAATAGACCCACAAGAGTTCAAATGCTGGGATTATCATATACAAACATAATTATGAAATAACTATGATTACTAAAATTTTTAACATACCAATGCTTTACATGCCTTAAAAAAAACCAAATTGAAAAACACACATTGGAAATAAGGAACAATAAAGGAACACCAAACAGATTTGGAATAGATCCAAATACAGCTTCTACAAAAACTGTGTTTTTGAAAAAAACATTTTTTTGAAAAAAAAAAATGAAAGCTTGAAACAAAAGCATGGAAGTTACCTGGCATACCACTAAACAGTGAGTAGGTCAACCAAGATATCAAAGATAAAAGTAAAAATACACAGAGACAAAGAAAATGAAAACAGTGGTCCAAAATCTTTGGGATGCAGCAAAAGCTATGCTAAGAGGGAAGTTTATAGCAATACAGGCCTATGTCAAGAAGCAAGAAAAATCTCAAAAAAATAACCTAACCTTATACCTAAAGGATCTAGAAAAAGTAGAACAAACAAGACCCAAAACTAGTAGAAGGAAGGAAATGATAAAGATTAGAGCAGAAATAAATGAAATAGAAACTTAAAAAACAATAGAACAGATCAATGCAACCAGGAGCTGAACAAAAAAAAGAAAGAAAGAAAGAAAGAAAGAAAGAAAGAGAAAGAAAGAAAGAAGAAAGAAAGAAAGAAACCAGGAGCTGGCTCTTTGAAAAGATCAACAGAACTGACAAACCTTTAGTCAGATTCATTGAGAGAGAAAAAGAGAGGACTCAAATAAGCAAAATCATAAATGAAAGAAAAAAACAACAATACAATTGTATAATCAATTACAAAACACAATTATAAGAGAATATTACGAAAAATTATATGCCAACAAATTAGACAACCTAGAAGAAATGGATACATTCCTAGAAACATATAACATCCCAAAACTGAATCAGGAATAAATAGTACATTTGAACAGACCAATTGATAGCAATGAAATTTATCAGTAATCAAAACCTCCTAACAAACAAAAGCCCAGGACCAGACAGCTTCATAAGTGATTACTATCAAATATTTAAAGAAAAGCTAATACCTATTCTTCTCAAACTATTCCAAAAAATAGAAGAGGAAAGAAAGCTTTCAAATTCATTCTATGAGACCAGCATTACCCTGATTACAAAATCAAAAAAAGACAGAACAAGCACAAAAATGAACTGCAGGCCAATATCTCTGATGAACATAGATGCAAAAATCACCACAAAAATTAGCAAACTGAATCCAGCAATACATTAAAAAAAAATTCACCACAATCAAGTGGGATTTATTTCCAGCATGCAAAGGTAGTTTGATGTTCACAAATCAGTCAATCAACTTGATATATCACATCAACAAGAGAAAGGATAAAAATCAAATGATCATGTCAATAGATGCAGAGAAAGGACTTGACAAAGTACAACATCCATTCATGATAAAACCTGTTAACAAAGTAGGCTTAGAGGAAACATACTTCAACATAATAAAGGCCATATATAAAGAACCCACAAGTTAACTTCATACTCAATGGTGAAAAACAGAGATTTTCCCTTAAAGTCAGGAACAGGACAAGACGTCTACTCTTACCACTTTTATTAAACATAGTATTGGAACTCCTAGCCACACCAATCAGAGAAGAAAAAGAAATAAAAGGTATTCAATTTGGCAAGGAAGAGGTAAAACTTTCATTACTGTACATGACATGATATTATATATAGAAAACCTTAAAGACTCCGCCAAAAAATGATCAGAACTGATAAATAAATTCAGTAAAGTGGCAGGATACAAAATCAATATACAGAAATCCATTGCATCTTTATACACTATGCACTAATAATGAAATAGCAAAAGGAGAAATTAAGAAAATAATCCCATTTACAATTGTACCAAAAATAATAAAATATCTAGAAATAAACTTAACCAAGGAGATGAAAGACCTGTACTCTGAAAACTATAAAACACTGATGAAAAAGGTTGAACACAACACAAAGAAATGGAAAGACATTCCATGCTCATAGATTGGAAGGACAAATATTGTTAAAATGTCCATACTACCCAAAGCAATCTAACATTTAATGCAATCCCTATCAAAATCATAAACGTGATCAAAATCGCATTTTACACAGAATTAAGAAAAACAACTCCAAATTTTGTATGGAACTACAAAAGACCCTGAATAGCCAAAGCAATTTTAAAAATATTTTTAATTTATTTGTTTGATGGAGAACACAAGCAGAGGAGTGATAGGCAGAGGGAAGGGGAGAAGCAAATTCCCCGCTAAGCAGGGAGCCCAACATGGGGTTTGATCCCAGGACCCTGGGATCATGGCCTGAACCAAAGGCAGATGCTTAACTGACTGAGCCACCCAGGTGCCCTGAAAGCAATCTTTAAAAAGAACAAAACTCAGCAGCCCAGGTGGCTCAGCGGTTTGGCGCCGCCTTCAGCCCAGGGTGTGATCATGGAGACCTGGGATCAAGTCCCACGTCAGGCTCCCTGCATGGAGCCTGCTTCTGCTTGTGTCTGTGCCTTTTTGTGTGTGTCTCTCATGAATGAATACATAAAATCTTTAAAAATAAATAAAAAGAACAAAACTGTTGGGGTGCCTGGGTAGCTCCAGTTGGTTAAGCATCTGCCTTGGGCTCAAGTTGTGATCTCAGGGCCTTAGGATCAAACCCCACATCAGGCTTCCTGCTCAGTGAGGAGTCTGCTTCTCCTTCTCTCTCTGCCCCTTCCCCTACTCATGTTCTCTCTCTCTCAAATAAATAAAATAAAATCCTTAGAAAGAAACTGTTAAAAAATTAAATAAAAAGAACAAAACTGGAGGTATCATAATTCTAGGTATCAAGATATACTCCAAAGCTGTAATAATTAAAACAATGTGGTACTGGCACAAAAGGAGACGCATAGATCAATAGAACATAATAGAGAGCCTAGAAATAAACCTATAATTATGTGGACAATCACTCTTCATCAAAGAAGGCAAGAATGCAACAGGAAAAAGATAGTCTCTTCAACAAATGTTGTGGGGAAAACTGGACAACCACATGTGAAAGAATGAAACTGGACCACTTTCTCACACTACACACAAAAATAAACTCAAAGTGGATTAATGACCTAACCTGAAACCATAAAAATCCAGAAGATTTTTTAATTTCTGCCTTTAAGCAAAGGCAGTAATTTCTCTGACATCAGCTATAGCAACATTTTTCTAGATAGATCTTCTGAAGCAAGGAAAACAAAAGCAAAAATAGCCCCCCAAATTTGATGGGGACTACACCAAAATAAAAAGCTTCTGCACAGCAAAGGAAACAATCAACTAAACTAGAAAACATTCTACAGAAAGGGAGAAGATATATGCAAATCACATATCTGATAAAGGGTCAGTATCCAAAATATTTAAGAACTTAAACAACTCAACCTTCCAACAAATAAACAATCCAATTAAAAATGGGCAGAAGACATGAACAGATATTTCTCCAGACAAGATAACCAGATGGCCAACAGACATGTCAAAAGATGCTCAACATTACTCATCATCGGGGTAGTGCAAATCAAAACCACAATGAGGTATCACCTCACACCTGTCAGGATGGCTAAAATCAACAACAGAAGAAAACAACAGGTGTTGTCAAGGATGTGGAGAAAAAGGAACCCTCTTGCACTGTTAGTGGGAATGCAAATTGGTGCAATCACTGTGGAAAACAGTATAGAGGTTCCTCAAAAAGTTAAAAATAGAACTTCCCTATGACCTAGTAATTGCACTACTGGGTATTTACGCCCCAAATACAAAAAACACTAATTCAAAGGGATACATGCACCCCTGTGTTTATTGCAGCATTATGTACAATAGCCAAATCGTGCAAGCAGCCCAAGTGTCTATTGATAGATGAATGGATAAAGAAGATGTAGATATGTATGTGTGTTGTGTGTGTGTGTGTGTTGGAATATTACTCAGTTATAAAAAAGAATGAAATCTTTCCATTTGCAACAACATGGATGAACCTAGAGGGTATTATGCTAAGTGAAGTAAGCGGTCAGAGAAAGACAAATACCATATGATTTCAATCATATGTAGAATTTAAGAAACAAAACAAACGAGCAAAGAAAAAGAGAGACAAACCAAGAAATAGGCTCTTAACTATAGAAAACAAAATAGTCATCAGAGGGGAAGTGGGTGGGGTTGAGTGAAATAGGTGAAGAGGATTAAGAGTACACTTATGATGAGCACTGAGTAGAGAATTGTTGCATTACTATATCACACACCTGAAACTAATAGAACAATGTGTTAAATACACTGGAGTTAAAATTAAAAATTTTAGAAAACTTAGTGGAAACACAGTTAGAAAGTGAAATTTAAAAATAAATTCTATTTACCATAACTTAAAAATTTGGCTAGAAACAACGTAGGAAAAGAACAAAGTTGGGAGGCAAACTCCACATGACTTTAAAACTTACCATAAAGTACAGTAATCCAGACAGTGATACTGGCATTAAGATAGACAATTAGACCAATGTAAAAGAAAAGAGAGTCCAGAAATAAGCCTGCAAACATTCAGTCAAATAATTTTTGACAAAAGCACCAACATAGTTTAAAAAGGAAAGAAAAGGTTTTTCAGTAAATCATACTGGATCAACTGAATGTCAGTACAGAAAAAATTAAACCTTGACTCATACCTCACATCTTATACAAGACCTAATTCAGGGTGGCTTAAGTACTTAAATGTAAAAGCCAAAACTTTAAAGCAAATAGAAGAACATGTAGAGGAATATCTATGGTTGAGGGTAGGCATTTTTTTCTCTAGACAGGACACAAAAAGAACTAACTGTAAAGAAAAACAATTAAAACTACTACTCTTTAAAAATAACATTAATAAAAATAACAGAACAAAAATATTTACCAGACACACATTTGGCAACAGACTTATATCCAGATTGTACAGGTAACTCCTATAAATCATTCATATGAGACTTGAGCAAAAGACTTGGACAGGCACTTCACAGAAGATGATATGCAAATAAATAACAAACACAGATGCTCAGCATTTCCTCTGACTTGAGACCAAGATCAGTGCTCAGGGAGCCTGCAGCTGGAGAGGAAAGAGTTTCTTTCTTTTCTTTCTTTCCTTCCTTCCTTCCTTCCTTCCTTCCTTCCTTCCTTCCTTCCTTCCTTCTTTCTTTCTTCCTTTCTTTCTTTCTTTCTTTCTTTCTTTCTTTCTTTCTTTCTTTCTTTCTTTCTTTCTTTCTTTCTTTCTTTCTTTCTTTCTTTCTTCCTTCTTCCTTCCTTCCTTCCTTCCTTCCTTCCTTCCTTCCTTCCTTCCTTCCTTCCTTCCTTCCTTCCTTCTCTCTCTTTTTTTTCTTTCTTTTATTTATTTAAGAGAGAGAGAACACAAGCAGGGTGAATGGAAGGCAGAAGGAGAGGGAGAAGTAGCCTCCCAATCCCAGGAAGCCTGATCCTAGGACCCGATCCCAAAACCCAATCCCAAAACTCTGGGACCATGACCTGAGCCAAAGGCAGACGATTAACCAACTGAGCCACCCAGGCACCCAAGAGGAAGGACTTCTGCAGAGATTTTGAGAAATCCATATTGGGGTCCTTTGGACTCTTGTCTGAATACTAATCTATGCATGCAGAGAGTGAAACCTCACGAGACTGGCAAGAACAACTCTGGAGGAAACAAACAAACAAAAAAATACCGCGAAGCTATAAAACAGATTTTCAGAGTTCAGACCAGCTCAGAAATCATTTGAATCCTCTCTAGCCAGAGTGGAGAGACCTTGTGGACTATACAGAGGATTTAACAGAGAGATCCCAGAAAGAACATACCTGACAGGTGATGCAAAATTAGTCTTAAAATAATGGTTATTTTAGACTTGTCCTAAAGGAGTTTTAACATAAGCCTCAAAAGGATGAAACTAATCTGCAAGTAACTTAACTCACTGTCAGAAAAAGTTCAAGACTCTTCAGGAAAATAAAGCGCTCCATACCCTAAAATTTACAATGTCTGGCATCCAATAAAAAAGTTACTAGACATAAGAAGCAGCAGGAAAATGTGAGCCTAAAATATCAGTAAACAGAAACAGACCCAGAAATGACAGAGTAGATGGAATTATCCCACAAGTACATTAAAACAGCTATTATAAATATGCTTCATATGTTTAGGGATATAAAGAAAAATGTAGACATGATGAGAGGAGAAATGAAGATTTTTAAAAGAACCAAATGAAACTTGTAGAGATGAAAAATTCAATAAAATAAAAGCAGCCAGATATGGAGCAACAGGACTCTCATTCACTGCTAGTGGGAATGCAAAATGGTACAGCCGCTTTGGAAGATAGTTTGGCAGTTTCTTACAAAGCTAAACATACTCTTATCATATGATCCAGCAATCATGCTCCTTGGTATTTACCCAAATGAGCTGAAAACTTATGTCCACACAAAAACCTGCACAGGGATGTTTATAGCATTTCATCCATAATTGCCCAAACTTGGAAGCAACCAAGATATCTTTCAGGGGGTGAATGGATAAATAAACTCTATGTAACGGAATATTATTCAGCGCTAAAAGAAATGAACCATCAAGCCATGAAAAGATAGGGAGGAAACTTAAATGCATATTACTAAGTGAAAGAAGCCAATCTTAAAAGGCTACAGTACAATTTTGACTATATGACATTCTGGAAAAGGCAAAATTATGGTGACAGGAAAAAAATCAGTGGGTGCCAAGGGTTAGGGGGCGGGAAAGATGAGTAGGCTGAGCATAGAGGATTTTTAGGGCAGTGAAACTACTGTGTATGATACTAGAGCGGTAGATGTATGTCATTAAACCTTTGTGAAAACCCATAGAATATACAACACAAAAAGTGGATTCTAATGTAAATTATGGACTTTGGGTGATAATGATATGTCAGGGCAGGTTCATTGATTATAACAAACCAACCACTCTGATGGGGAATATTAATAGTGGGAGAGGCTGTGCCTGGGCAGGGACAGGGAATATATGGGAACTCTATGTAATTTATGCTCAATTTTGCTGTGAACCTAAAAAATAAATATTTTATTTATTTTTTATTTTATAAATATTTTATTTATTTTTTTATAAAATTTATAAATATTTTTATTTATAAAAAATAAAGTCTGTTAAAAAGAAGACAGAAAAGACCAATTACCTACAAAAGAGAAATAGACTAATACCCGATTTCAAACAACAATGGAAGCCGGAGACAGTGGAATGATAGTTTTGATTGTTGAGAAAAAAAAAACGATTGCCAGTCTGGAAACCTGTAGCCAGTGAAAACACTGTCCAAAACTACGGATTAAATATTGTCATCTTGGGCAGACAAAAACTGAAATTGTTTGCTACTGAGTCAACTCTCTCTAAAGGGAATTCCAAAGGATGTACTTCAGGTGGAATTAAAATGATTTGAGCTGGAAAATCTAGGGATTAAAAAAAATGAAGATCAGAAAAAGTGATAAAAAGTGTTTGCAAAAATGGCCACACTTAGGTCTCTCTTGGTATCTACGTCCCTCCCTTTGCAATGTGATGTTGTTCCTTTTAGCAAGAGGTGGACTCTACTTCTCTATTCTGAATTTGGGTTTGGCCTAATTCATGCCCAAACCAATGATATGTGGCAGAAACGATGTGCCAGTTGGAAACTGCCATTCATTATCTTGGATCCCTGAACTGTCATGTTCACAAACCTAGGCTAGCCTGCTAGAGAGTGAAAAACCACATGAAGGAGCTGATGAACTCAACCATTATAGATCTGTTCAGCTCCCAGTTGACCAGCCTCATATGCAAGCTCAACTGTGATCAGCTTCAATTGGCCTAGACCAAGAAAAACAGCCCAGCCTATCCACAGTCTCATGAGAAATAATAGATGGTTATTATTCTAAGCCACTAAGTTTTGAGGTGATTTGTTATTCAGCTAGGAGCCCAGGAGTTAGCAATAGATAAAAATAATATAAATCAACATTAGCTCGTAGTTTAAGAAAATACGATAGTAACAAAATATACAATAGATAGTATTGACCACCAGAATTGGAGTGTTTTAAGGTTTAAAATAAAGAGATGTTTGTTTTTCTAATATAATGCGAACTTCAGTGGTAAGCATTTAGAGCTGGTACAGTTGCTCAAGGAGTTTATCAAGGATCCAGACTCCATTCCAAGTTTTCTACTCTATCCATTCCTACCTTCTGTCTATACTATTCCTAGTTATGGCCACCATCCTTATGCTCACAGAATGGCTGCTATTCCTCTGGGCATCACAACTATATTCCCGATGGAAAGAAGGTGAGGATGTGATGGGTCTATCTCTTCTTTATAGGGAAAACAGTATCTTCCCAACAAGCTCTACCTGGTAGACTTCTTATATTTCACTGGCCAGATCTCTGTCACAGGGTCATATCTAGGCGCCAGGTGCCTAGGAAATTAAGATTTTTAGCTAGGTGAACTGCTTTCCCAAAGGAAATGAGGATTCTGTTTACAAAGTGAATGTAGGAATGAATGTAGTTTAGGCAACTAACTGTCTGTGCTCTCCATTTGGAAGAAAACATTTTACTTGAGGGAGTACTCCAAAAGGAAAAGCAAACAATGTACTTGGCATGAAGACTGAAAGGTAGCACTGTACAGAGGACAAGGCACTGAAGGGAGAGTCACTTAGTCCTGGCTCTGAAGCTGACCTGCTGGGGGCTGGTCCTCCGTTTCTTCCCCATTAAATCAAGATGGAGTAAACAAGCCTTTTTCAAAGCCTGTAGAGACTATGAAGGGAATTAACATTTATGATAGATTCTTCATGTGCAATAGCTCATTTAGACCTTACAGCAAATATATGAGTCAGTGTCATTATCCCATTTCACACTGCGGGAGGTGAAATCTCAGAGAAATCAAGTAGCGTGCACAGATCCTACATCTAGAAAAGGGTAGAGCCAGAATACCAGCTAGGCCTCCAAAGCCAGAGGCTTCTTCCCATTGCCCTCCCTTTCTCAAAAGGTGAAATAAGTATGTGCATTTTTATTTACTGAATTTCAAGGTAACACTTTCTAAACTAGTGTCTTTTGAAGTGTGGCCTGGTGACACCCGCAACAAAATCACCTGGGGTCTCTATTACAAATTGCAGAGTCCTGGACTTCTATCAGATGAACGGATGCAGACTCTCTAGGGCTGATGCTCAGCAATCTGCATTTTAAAAAACTTTCCAGCCAATTTGGACTCGTTTTAAAGTTTGAGAACCATGATTTTGAACTTGTAATTTATTGTTCCATTCCAATGTAGTTTATTTATGGATCTGTGGCTCATGGAAATTTCTTCCTAATATCAGGAAAATAAAATTTAAAAATAGTCTGTTTCTCCTTCCTGTTCCTCAGTGTTCTAATGAAGACACTCAATTCCATGGAAAATGTTAAGAACTGGAAGTGTGTCATAGAAGATAACCAAGGCTGATGAACTGAGCTTCTGTAAGGCGAAGGCACAGGTTAACAGAACATGAATGCTGATTAGAATCAAACAGAGCCTGAAGGGGCTGGGCAAAGGAAATGGCATTAACTAAATATTTACTATATTTTAAAAAAGTGTATTTACTATGTTCTAGACACTGTTCCAGACACATTACATCATCTAAGGGGCCCAAGACATGTGATTCAATCCCTTTTATTTATAAATGGGGTAGGTATAATATTTCATTTTAGAGATGTAGAATCTTTTTTCTTTTTAAGATTTTATTTATTTATTCATGAGAGACACAGAGGCAGAGACACAGGCAGAAAGAGAAGCAGGCTCCCTGCAGGGAGCCTGATGTGGGACTTGATCCCAGGATCCTGGAATCATGATCTGAGTTAAAGGAAGATGCTCAACCACTAAGCCACCCATGGGCCCCTAGAGATGAAGAATCTAATGAGAGAACCTGATGAGAGGAAGACACTTCGCTTGTCTGAGGCAATTCATTCATTCATTCATTCATTCATTCGTTCATACAATAAATATCTTCTGGGCTCTCATGAAAGACACTGAGAATTAGAGCAGTGAAAAAAGTCTATAGACGTCAGGTCTCACAAGACTCTGACTTGCCCTCCACATCTCCACTGAAAAGATTAGAGCAGATTGGGCCTGGCACCCGCCGGAAGTAGTTTTTGCTTGCTTGGTCAGCCAGCGGCCAGGAGCAAGAGGAGAGCTTGTCACTGCTGGTCTCCAGCAGCCCAAGAGAGCAGGCTGTGCCATGTTTTTGGTAGCAGCTGCATCCCTAGGTAGGCAGTTCAGTGTATACCCAGGGGCTCACCTGTCCAGGGAGGAGATGGGAGTGTCTGGAGGGAGGGCCTACAAGTAGCACTTGAAAGAGGGGGGAGGAGGAACCCCCAAATCTCATATCCTTTCACTGACCTTGGGAGGGAGATCTTATTTCCACGTTCCAGATGACGACAGGGAGACTCCGTAAGGTTGACTGACTTGTTCAAATAAGGGTCCTACCCAGGAGGGGAAGAGGCAGGCAGGTCCCAGATGCCAGCTCCGAGACCCCCACCCAGCCCTCTCACAGCCCGAGAGGGAAGTCTTCAGAGGCAGGTGAAGTGCTCAGGGAAGAGCAGCCCCGCAGTGATTTAGGAATCGATGCTGGGGCTGGGGGTGGGGGGCGGTGACTGTGATTTCTGCGACCAAGGTTTATCTGATTCCAAGCTCAGATCACACAGAAAATAAAATTTTCTCCTTAAAAGGTTCTGTGGAAAAATGTTCTCTGTTCTGTGGAACACAGCCTCCTCGGCTGTGTTTGTGTCTGAAGAGAGGACTAGTCTGACAGGAAGAATTACAAATCTGGAGCTCATTTTGGTGTCCCAGAGGGAAGGTGGGTGGAGCGTCTCACAGTAAATTAGGAATTCAGAATGAAAACGTAGCCGAGTTTATTTGGGTTTCTAGTGACACCTCAGAATTATTGTGCAGGCGTGTCAGAGGCAAGTCAAAGTATTGACTGCTCCCCCTCCGCCAGGGGAGGAGTGCTGCGAGCCAAGAAGGGGAATCCTCGTCCTCTGGGGCGGGGGGGTGTGGTGAGGGGGTGGTGGGGACCTTCCTTTTCCTTTTCCCACCTGGATCCGGAAGGGGTCAGAAGGAGGGAGTGTGGTTTGGAGCCGGGTGCTGGGTCTGCTCGGAGTTCCGGAGGGAGAGAGGCTGCGGGGGGGGCGGGGGGGGGCTGAGGGGCTGAGGGAGGAGGGGGCGTGTCCGACCTCAGGATCCGAGGCCTGAGGCCGGGATTTGAGGACTTTCGGGGCCTGGAGTGTGGTTGGGGTCAGACGCCGACGGCGGGGGCGCGGACGGGCGGGGGTAGGCGGGAGACTGAGGCGTCCGTGGAAGGCACCGAGGCAAGATTTTTCCGGGCGGCGGGGCGGATATCGAAAGTTGAGGCGTGGGTCTGGGAAGTGGAAGTTGAAGCCTGCCCGACGACCCCGCGGATCTGGGTGCAGGTGTTGGGGACGCGGGTGCGGGGCTGTGGATGGGGTCGGGGTCAGTGCTGGATCTTACGCGCTTGGAGAGGTTGGAAGAGCGTCGCGCGGCCACAGCCTCTTCCCGAAGGCGCCTCACTGCCAGACACCCCTGTGGCGCGACCCCCGGCGTCCGCGGCCGGAGGCTGGCCCAGGCCGGGGCGCCCCACACCCTGCCCCCGGCCCGGCCTCCGCGCAGCCGGGGGCGGCTCTGGCTGGGGCAGGGGTCTGGCAGCACGGCCCCCGGGGAGCCTGGGGGCGTGGCCAGAGGCCGGCGCCCGCGGCTGCGGATTGGCTGTCCGGCGGGCCGGTGGGCGGGGCTCCGGGCGGGGTCCCGCTCGGCCGCTCGCGGAGCGCCGGGAGGCGGGGCCGGCGGGAGCCCGGCAGCCAATGGACGCGCAGCCCCGGAGCAGTTACAAAGGGCCGGAGCGAGGCCGCCGCGGCGGCGGGAGGTGGGGCGAGGCGAGGCTTGCTGAGGCGAGGCGGCGGCCGGGCCGGACCGGGCCACAGGCGGTGGCGGCGGGACCATGGGGGCGGCGGCCGCTGCTCCGCGCCCCCGGCTGCTCCTCCTCGTGCTGGCGGCAGCGGCGGCGACGCTGGTCCCGGGGGCGACGGGTGAGCGGCGGCGCGGCGGGGCTGGCGGGCGGCTGCGGGGCGCGCGGGCCGGGCCCGGCCTCTGGCTCGCTCCCTCTCTTTCTCAAACATGGCGCGGGGCCGGGGGCGCAGGTGGCGGCGCGGGGCCGGGGCCGGGGCCGGGGCCGGGGCAGGGCCGGGCTGGCCTGGCCTGGCGGCCGCCACGCGAGGCGCGGGCGGGGAGCGCGGGCGGGGCGGGGCGGGGCGGGGGCGTGTGTCCGAGCGCGCGTGGACGTGCCCGGCCGCCGGCGGTCGCCCCTGCTCCGGGCTCCGGGCCGCGGGGGGGCGGCGTCGACGGGGCGGAGCGCTCGGCGGCCGGGGCTGCCTTCCGAGGAGCGAGGGGGCGCGGGCCGAGCGCCCGGGGGTGTGCGTCTGTCTGGCCGGGCCCGGCGGAGGCGGGGCGCCCCGCCCGGAGCGGGAGGGGGCGCGGGGCTCCCGGGGCTCCCGGGCGGGGTAGGGGAGCGGCGGGGGGGGCGGTGTGCGGTGGAGACCCGGGGTCACAGGGCCGCCGCCCCCCCCCCGCCCGCCCCGGGGGCTCCTTTTCCAGCCGGGGCGGCTTCGGAAGGGGAGCCTCCAAGCTTTGTGTGAGAAGGAGGAGGCACGAGGATGTGCGGAACGTTTCTTCCGTGCGTCTGGGGAGCGTTGAAGTGCATCCAGTAACCAGGAGGCTACAGATTGTTTTTCGTAGTAGAAACTTGAACGTTTTGCTCACTCTGCGGGGTTCGGAACGTTTGAATGGGAAGGACTCTCCGGATTGATCGAACGCTTTTATTTCCTCGAAGGAACGTCGCCGGTGATGTTCCTTTTCTCGAGTGACAGTAGTTTCGAATCCGGAGTCCCTCCGTGCGGTTGGTGTTCCAGGGAGAACGTTTGCTCCGTTTTCCAAAAGGGTTAAATCAGGATGGGGTACGTGGTGTCCTGACAAGCCTCCGTGGGAGAGAGAAAAACCGTTAGCATCCAGACTAAAATACTAGAAACTAAAATATAGATCCTCAGTGTTAGAAACTAAATTACAGTGAAAGTACATTTCTGTTTCTAAAATTGAATACCAAATGTTTAAAAAACAAAGAACTCCAAGAATGAGACTGCCACTAGTTACTACTGTCTGTGAAGAGCTTCACCATGGTGTAGATGCGCGAAGTACACCGAAGTGCGTTATCTAATGCTGACCGTGAAACCCTCCTAGTGGCATTTGCCCCATTTTATAGATGAGAAGACTGAGCTTTGAACAGGTTAAGTACTCCATGACTAAGGACTGGAGTTAGGATTTGCACCCAGAGTCCAGTGTTTCCAAAACCTATACACCTTAATGTATATACTCGTCTGGCACAGCCCGTGTTTCTTTTCACGTTCACTAATGAGCAGTTGGTCTTTACTGTTCACTTTTTGATTTTACCCTCACAATATGAAAATGAGGTTGACTTCCCAGTACATTCCTGGAGTCCCTTCATACTAGGCCTGGGTTAGAGGAAACCGTGGATTTTTGACATTGGCCTAGGGCGTGGGGGCAAGGTATATTAGGGGCAGGTGGGAGAATCAGTAGTTCGTGTATCAAGCAAAAGTAGCATTTCTACACCACTGTTAACTAGAATAGCATAGTTCCCTCTTTGTAGCCTAGCACACTAAGTGTTCCTGTATTCAAGGAACAGTGTTGGACTTAATTGCTGCACAGAACATTGCTCAACCCGTGCTGGGGAGGAGCTTACAGACTACAGTGGCATGTATACAATACAGAGTTGATCCAGGTGCTGTTATTCTTAAGCCTACATTACCTCAACTGGCCTGCCCACATTTGCTGGTTATGTTGATGTTGATCATTCATATATTCTAAAGAAGGTCAAGTGCAATTTTAAATTTATAATTTGCCTTCCTTTTTAAGACCTTGCAGTTGTTCCTTATTGTCTGGGTATCGGTTTTGTTTCCCTCTGACCAGCTTCTCTAACATAGATTTCTCTGGAGAAATTGGTTCTCTGGCCTTAGTACACAGATTAGTACCGTACCAGATGTCTACATGGATATCTCATGTGAGAATCTGGTTTCCTTTCTGCCATCATGTAAGTTTTTTCTTTGATAACATGCGTAGAGCCCAACTCTTCTTTATATCAATGCCTCTTGAATGTCTCTTCCTTTCTTTGTATACAGCCATCAGTTTAGTGTCCTGTTATCCCTTGAATCTGTTTGCTTTCCAGTTTCTCTCATCTAGACTTTTCTGTAGGTTATGGCCAAACTAATCTTCCACAGCCATTCTCACAAAGGGTTTATAAGAGTTTCCATTTGTATTCAGCAACACTTAAGGCTTATGATTAGGGCCATTTCTGAGTATTCAACCAAAAATCTCACTTCTTATTACTCTAAACCTCCAGTTCCAGCGATTTCTGTTTTTCCACTGACTCCTGACTTTTTAGCCTTCTAACTACATACTTCCTTTTGCCCCTTTTGGGAGTGAGAAGTTCTCAGTTTTGGCTTCATGTACTGGTTTAGTTCCTGAACTCTTTATTTCCCTGAACTGTATGTATAGCGCTTACAGTTTGTATTGTTTGTATTGTTTATTTCTACCATCTCGCACTGTTATTTATCTGTACTTTGGAATGGTACCCAGAGGGCAAAGGTTATGCCTTTTATTCCTTTATACTTTCAGAGCCTAGCGCTGTGTTTTATATTGTTTGCTTAAATACTCGTTGATTAAAGGAATTCCATTTGACTGAGCATTCCTTGAGTATTTATACTGCTTTATATAAGTGCAGTTTATGCAATATTAATTGACAATTCCATGTATGTAATATGGGAAAATTGTATAATATGATGAAAGACACAATTGGTTATTCGATTTGGTTATTAGTCCCAACTTCACTTCTAGTTATGCAGAAAATCTGGATGATACCTACTTTTCCTAATTCATGAGATCTTAAAGATCAAATGAGAAAGTTGTATTCCAGTTTGAGGTTGCTATTTTGTATTGATAATAATAGGTAGGACTAATGTTCAACCAGCAATTTCCACTGGGCTGTGTGAATTTTGATTGATCAAACATCCTTTCTGATTGGCTGGTAGCAATGTGGAGCCAGTTGTTAAATATTTTTAAGATCACCCTTACAGGGAGGCATGAGCGGTCCAAGAGGGAAATGATTAATATAGGCTGAAGTGATTGGGCGAGGCTTTCTGGGACTTTAGGATTTAAACTGACTTTGAAGGTAGCTTGAATTCAAATGGGCAGAGAGTGGGATTTGATGAGTGGTAAGCTGTCCTGAGGCCTAGTCTAGGGCAGGAACCAAAACTTTTATTGATTGGCTGCCAAGTTCCTCTTTAGAGTTAAGTTCCTAATTCTATAGTATGGGTTTTGGATGTATATTAACCACTATTTCTTTACCCCAGTTCTGAAAGCTCTGTAATACATGACAAGAAACAAAATAGAAAGGTAATCTAAGTGGGATGAATAAGGGGAAAATACTATGGGCTGCCTGCCAGGGGTAGACATTCTAATGGTGAAAGTTCTAAGTTACTTCAGTTTACAAGGGAAAAAAATGACATCAGGGGTTAGGTGAATTTCTCAGGGTCAAGCAGAACTAAGACAAGAATTTATCTCATTCCAAATCTTGTGCTTTTAAAAAAATGTGAAGGACTTGGGGGGGGGAGGGTTAATGGAGTGACTTACCTAAGTGAAGTTATCTTGAATTTCACAGAACTTATGAAAAGTGACTTCTGATGTACTGTGGGCGGGGGGGGGTGGTGGTGGTGGTGGTGGTTGTGGTGGTGGTGGTGGTGGTTAAAACGTCCTCAAGAGAAAGTCAATGTCTTTTTTATATTGCTGATTAAAAGACCTGATATAGAGCTTATTGATTGAGAAGAGGAGGCTTTATTTAGTAGTTTGTAAGACGGTGAAACTGGGGTTTAGTTAAAATGGATGCATTTAAAGGCCTTACAGTTACATGGTCTAGATTTAGAATTTTAGATGATGTACTTTGTTGTTGAAATTAAATAGGGAATTGACATGATCAAAGTAATTGAGTGGGAGATAAATCTGTTCCTCTGGGGAGGGCTGCTTATGTGGAGAAGACCTTTGCTGAAAAATTCTTCTAGGCCCGTTGAAACATTTAATCTGAACCCAACACCATTCTGGTAGTACCTTTGTAGTGCATCAGATACGTTCATTTCTAATGACGTGGATTTTGAAAGTGCCATTATTTTATGGATGGCCCTTTTGATGTGAGAACATGTCTCTTCAAATCACAGAGCCCCCTGCTCATGTCAACAAACAGCCTGCCTTTTGCTGTTCTTTCTTGGTTGTGGTTTACATAATACAAGTTCTCTGAACAGATGGGCTGTGGTTTATTACCATGTGATTGGGTCACATCTTTGCTTCCTGCTTCTGGAATTGAGTGAGGGCAGATGCTGGCATGTTTCTCAGGGATTTTTCATGCTTTGTCCCATAGAATTAGCTTGAGAAAACCTTTGGAATTTTCTTAAAAATTATGATCTATCTATCTTGACCCAGCCTAACTCCAATGCTTAGGATAGATTAATGCCTTTCTTAACTGAATTTTCTCAATATCAAATCCAAGCATTATTCGTAAACATTAAGACTTGTTGCTACTTTGGAATAGATCCAGTTTGGGCTCAGATGATGCAGGTGGGTTTCTTATGGTTACCCTTTTTTGATATGCACTAAAGCCTATGGATAAGGCTTTTTGCCTTAAACACTTTCTCAAACACAATGAAGAGTGAGAGTGAAGTAAGTAAGTCTGGATTCAATTTGTATGGGTCCAATTTTATAAGTCAGATCTGGCTTTTTGTAAAGCTAGTCCCTTATTTTGGCATTCCAAGAATACGCATTATAAAAAATGATTTCTAACAACAAAAAAAAATAGGACTTGCAGGGGATACCCACAGGTCGCTTTGACATTTCTTGAACATTCAGTGATCCACGTACCATTTTTATCAATCTGAAAAGAATGTATTATAAGAATGTGCCAGGGGTGCTTGGGTGGCTCTGTGGGTTAAGCCTTGACTCTTGGTTTGGGCTCCGGTCATGATGTCCAGGTTGTGAGAACAAGCACGAGCACTGTGTAGGGCTTGACACTAAGTGCAGAGTCTGCTTGGGATTCTCTGTCCCTCCCCCTGCTGCCCTTCCCCTTTCTTGCACTCATACTCTCTCATTTTCTCTCTCTCTCTCTCAAATAAATGAATAAATAAAATCATTATTCTGTCTGCCTTGTCTCATTTAATTCTCATAACCAACCCTGGATGGTAGTTGTAGAATAGTACAAAAATCTTATGTACCATTTAATTTTGAAAATATTTTTTAAAAAGTTTATTTATTTTAGAGACAGAGAGAGCAAGTGAAAGAGCACAAACATGAAGGGCAGAGCCAGAGAAGGAGAAAGAATACCAAGCATACTCCTCATTCAGACCTTATGGGGCTCCATCTCACAACCTGGAGATCATGACCTGAGCTGAAACTGGGAGTCTGTTTCTCAACCGAATGTGGAACCAAGACATCCCATTCCAAAAGATTTTTAATATTTATTTATTTATTTATTTATTTATTTATTTATTTATTTATTTATTTATTTATCTATCTATCTATCTATCTATCTATCTATCTATCTATCTATCTATCTGGAAGTCTGTTTCTCAACCGAATGTGGAACCAAGACATCCCATTCCAAAAGATTTTTAATATTTATTTATTCATTCATTCATTCATTCATTCATTCATTCATTCATGAGAGACACAGACAGCGAGAGAGGCAGAGACACACAGGCAGAGGGAGAAGCAGGCTCCATGCAGGGAGCCCGACGTGGGACTCAATCCCGGGACTCCAGGACCACACCCCTGGCTGAAGGCAGGCACCAAATCTGCTGAGCCACTCAGGGATCCCCCCAAAGATTTTTTTATAGTCCATTGGTTACTAGGTCCAGGTGACCAGTGCTCAAAAGATAGGTTTGATGACCTTGGTTCTAACCTAAGATTCTTTTCAACTCTCTTAGATGCTATCCAAAGATGTTAATATTCTTTCATCTTTTAATCATAAATATATTATTTTAAAAGACTGCTTCAGATAGAATAGAGGTCTGTAGACTAACAATGGTCTAACCACCAAAGTGTGAATGATTGTGCATTACCATTAACTCCATCTGCTTGGGTAAGCAAGGATTAACAGGATTTTTGTTCAAATTGGAATTTTGTTTGTATCTAATGAAAGTTTGTAAAAAAAAAAAAAAAAAAGAGGAGCTTCTCTGTTTCCATTTTACAGACCATGAAACTTAGGTCATGATGTTAATAAATGGTGGAACCTTTACCTGAGCATTTCAGAGGGTGTAATCTTTCCTGTACATCATGCTGCTTTCATATACAGTAAATACCTTGTTTTGGTCATTTCATGAGGAAGGCTTTTTCTTCTTTTTTTTTTTTTTTTTTTAGCCATGAGAATTTGCTTCAGCTTGTTTTAATTATAGTTTGCCTCTTCACAACTGGAGGTTATTCAGATGCTTGCAGTCTTTGAATTATATTTTAAGGTAATTTGAATTTCTCTGATGAGCCTAATGACAGTTGATTACTCACTATTTGTATTGATTTATATATTTTCATAGCAAGCTCTTTGTTTCTCAAAGTAACCTAAGCACAGACCTGAAAGTAGCTGAAAATTTGAATTAGAGAAAAGAAAAAAGCTATCACTGTCCACCATGAATACTTTGGCTTATTCTACCCCCCCCATGCATTTCTTAATATGATAAAACCATTTTTTAATCATTCTGTTTCTTTCAGTAGTTTATCAAATGTGGTAAAAGTATTTTTTTTGATAAAAGTATTTTTAAGTTGGCAAAGAGCTTCAGCTTTGTAGAAGAAATAGCTCATTTAATCTTTTTTTTTTTTTTTTTTAAGATTTTATTTACTTATTCACAAGAGACACACAGAGGGAAGCAGAGACATAGGCAGAGGGAGAATCAGACTCCCTGCGGGGAGCCTGATGTGGGACTCGATCCCAGGACTCTGGGATCATGCCCTGAGCCAAAGGACATGTTCAACCAGTAAGCCACCTAGGAACCCCCAAGCTCATTTAATCTTAACAAATATTTAGTAATGACCAAAACAATGGGAAGTAGAGAAAGAGGCTGACTTGCTTTCAAGAAATAGGATGCTTGGAAAATATAAATTCAGATTCAATAATAGCAACCACAGGCACTACTTTATAGAAGTGGTAAGAATTGATGTCCTGCTTTGAGGGATGGATAGAGTTTAGAGTGGATGAGGGGCAGAGTTCCTGAAATAGTGAAATAATAATGAAGTTCATGATGTAAAGGGTGGATTCAAAGAATTATGAGCCTTAAAAATCAGGTGAATGGTTTTAATTTGCAAAATGAATGTCTAACTGCATCACATAGGAAACGGAGCAGGGTTTGCTCCCTAGGAGACTTTGGAATTTGTATGATGGCATTGGGAATGGAGTGGAAGGATGATTCTATGACATTTCAACGAAATCGGAGGAGCTGGTAATAGGACCTTTGCATGGCTGTCCTTTTGCCTCTCTGCTCTTCCCTACATTCCTGCACAGCCTCCTCCCTCAACTCTTCCACATCTTTGCTCAAATGTTACCTTTTTCTCAATGATGCTTGCTCTGACCACCTTTTTAAAAATTGCCATTATCTCCCTCTACTTTTTCTTTTTTGTAGCATTTATTACCTTCTGAAATCCTGTATTTACTTACCTATATTTACTTATTTACTTTGTTTTCTCCTTCCTACTAGAATATAAGCTCTGTGATAATGAATATTTTTGTTTTGTTCAGCAGTTTAAAGTGCATAGAAAGTGCCTGGTGCATCATAGGCAGTCAGTAAATATTTGTTGAATGCCAGTAGATCTTAGTCATAGAAAGCTGAAGTACAAAAATTAAGGATTGCATGAAATTAAAAAAGAATGACCAGGATTTTTACACCCGGATAATGCCTTTAACTAGTAATGAATTAGGTGAGAGAAAGATTGAGGGGAAATGAAATCTGGTTTGAACATACTGAGTTTGAGGTGAAAGTAGCATAGCCAAGTGGACTTGTTCAGTGGGCAGCAACATGGTTAGAAATGGGAGAGAATCTTAGGCAGAGAAGCAGCTATCCACATTTGCCTTATACCTCATTCTCTCTCTTTTTATTCTGGTGCCCTAAAAAGCCACTGTAAGTGAAGTATTTGACCCTGAACTCCTAGCTTAGGCCTGGAACCTTGCTCAGTTCACTGAGATATTCTCTCCTGGATTGCAGGTCCATGCTTTGTTCCCTCTACCCCCTCCAACCCTAGAAGTATGTATTCAGAATGATTTGTGATCTTCAGATTGTACGGACATTAGCCTTCAGGCTCTCTTTGACCTCTTGGGAATCTGCTCTGGTTCCTGGATAAGGTAGAAGAGAGGCCAGCATACAGCTGTCAACCTCCCTAGCATTCAGAGCTTTGACTGAGATGAGCACTGTTTTGTAACATTCTTATTATATGGGAAAAATTTATTCACTGATTGGCTTGTGTACTCTGGCTGTTTTCCAGGAAACGATTTGGGAAACTTGAAATAAAAATATATGCAGTAAGACCAGAACTAATGATCAGAAAGATAAGAACCAATAAATAAAAGGGGAAAAGAAAGAACAATTATCCATAACTTCTAGCTGAGGAAAGCTTTTGTAGTTGAACACAATAGTCAGCTCTGAGTTTTCAGGCAGTGAGAACAATAAGGGAACCTGATAGTTTGCATCTCGTTGCCTGTTATTGAGCATTCATGAGAGGCTGCCACCTTCTTTAATAATAAAGAGCCCCAGACACAAAGATGCAGTGCAGGGAGAATCTCTAAGTGGTAAGGGGTTGCTGGCCCTCAGCCCTGACTCTTGTTCTCAGGCTTCCTCTTCAACATGTATTGAGGTGTGTGCTACCATTTTTCTTCTCCATGCTAAAGCTGTGATCCAAGTATGGACACACTAGTCTTACCCTAATGCCAGTGGAACAGCTGATGTAAGGCTGCAGCGTTTAAATCAAGCTTTGCTAAAAGCTGGAGGATAATGAATAGAGAAAGCAACATGAAACTGTTCAAGCTGGCTTACAAAGACATTTTCCTCATGTCCTTATCTTTTGGCCTGTCTCCATTTGGCAGACATTATCTGAGTGCTGCCACCACAAGTGAATAGAGCTAGGCATTTATCTTTCTTCAAACGGGACCAAAACAGCAAGGTCCAGAGAGTGTCTTTGCTTGGGTTTCCTGTTTGAAGGGCTGCCTCCTTTCTGGGTGATGGATGTTGAGAATGATGACTTCCTTTCAGAGACAACACTTATTCAGAGAGTGTGTCCCTACACATGGAGGTTGCATAGTAACCCCAATATTCATATAGAAAATACCCACATATGTTACCATGAAAGATATTCTTTGGTTAGAGACATGCTGATTTCATTGGGAAAAAGAAGTTTCTCCCTGCTCTTGAGCAGAATCTATTATTGAAATCTTTGTTTAAGGGGCATGGGAAATCAAGTGAAGAGTTTGGGTTTATCATCTCTGTGACTTGAGTAGATTCACTTTCCTTTCTTATTCTGCAGTTCCAGTGTTTCCTTCCAATCAACAGAGCTAAACCTTATTTTTGTTCATTTGCTTCAGGATAACCATTCCATCCAGACTTCCTAGGTGTGAACCTCACTGATTACATAATAGGGTGTATTTATAGTTCTGGGACACCTTGTGCAGGCATCCTGTTACATTTCTACAATATAAGATCTTTAAATATGCATTGAAATACAAATAGCTCCCTTGGAAATAAGTAAAAACAAATGGCTTTTTCTACTAGAAGTGAAGATATATATTTGAGAGCAATGAACATGGAGGAGATAGTTAAGTCTGAAGAGGATATAGAGATAGAAAGTCGTGGTGGCTTTTCATTTGTAAAACACAGACAATATATGTATGGTCTTTGTTTGTTTTTTTTTTTTCTCTTTGATATATTCTTTCCCAAATCGAACCATAATGTGCTCTAATTGAGTCTCTTTGTTTAGCACATGGCTGTTGATTTGAGTACTTTCTCCAATTGAAAAACTGACATTTTAATTTTGTTATTCAATGTGCAACAGATTTAAATAAAAACACCAAGATTGTGTATTGTAGATTTCCTTCAACAATAATTATATGTAATTATTTTACCAAAATAAACAAGTTAAAGTACTTTTAGCTGTTTTAGCTCATTTTACATTTGGAAAAAAAATTACAAACCAGGGGCTGGAGTTTACTCGTGTTTGTCTCAGTGAGCAAAGATAATTTCTGTGTGCTGGTTCCAGCTAGTTCCACCAAAGAGTACAAAATTGATGCTAGTAAAACATACTGAAAATGTGAAGGGGAAGTGCAACTAGAAATAGGTCAGAGTGGCTATGTGCTACTAAAAACAGTCGGTAGTCTTCATGAATGTGGTATCTCAAAAAATTTAAGGGACCTGTGAAGATTAAATGAGATTATACCATACTTCCTGCCACACAGAAAACACAGAAAAAGTAAATGGCAGTTATTAAGAAAATTGCTTTTCATAGAATTTTAGGCTAGAAAGGATTGTAACTAAGGGGATCATGATTATCATTTTGTCTTGCTTTATTTTACAGATGAGGAAACGGTTTCAGAAGGTTTGTGGTATTTCGGGATAATCAGGATAATTTCAGGATAATAATTCAGCTACTGACTGAACAGGAATCCAGCTTCCTCCTTAGAACTTCACTTCGCATCCCATTTCTGACCCAAGTCTCTTAGGGAGAATGTTTTTTTTTTTAATTGCCTAAATTTGGGGAAGATCTTTTTAAATGCTATCAAATCAGACCCTTAACAGATGGATAAGTAATGATAATAAAATCAATATAGCAAGATAGTAACAATTACAGAATTTAAGTGGTGGGTATATAGGTGTTCACAGTTGTCAGTTTTTCTGAATGTTTGAAGATCTTCATAATAGAAAGTTGGTGGAGGATAATTGAAAAAAATCTATAGTATCTCCTCATCCCAGATGTGTTTTTGTTACTGATCTCTCTAAATATAGACAAACCAGCAGTACTTGTTAAAGCCAAAGGAAATAAAATAACCAGGGTTCAGCACCTTGGGATACACATTCTAGGCCCCCCCCCCTTTTTTTTTTGGCATTCTTCAAGGATCAAGAACCACAGATCTGTCTTGACTTTTTCTTTTCTTTCTTCTCTCTCTCTCTCTCTAATTACAAAGGATAGTTAGGCATTGCAAATTTGAAATTCCCTAATTACCAACAAACAAGCCAATTAACACAATTATCACTGTAGATCACTTTCCTATGAACAAATGCTCTATTTTTTCCCCCATTGTTTCGCTTTTACCTTTCCAAGGTAAATTTTAACTTTTTGTTCCTCTTCCTTATTTATAATGCATTTATAAGTTGGAGTCTCTCTGCTCTCATGTAGTCTTTCTTCCAAGATCACAATTGTTTCTTCCACTTTATTCTTTAAAAACAAACAAACAAACAGAAAACAAGGCCACATATTCTTTTAGCTAGGGACTTTCCACCCTTTCTCATTGATCATTTGTCAGATCTAGCTTTCCCTTGCCTTATAGGAGGAAAAGAGGAAAGAAGGAGGAATTCCAATAAATTTGAATTTAGGAGTCAGGCAGAAACCTTAGGGGATATTCTTCCAGGAGCAACAGACTCACTATTAGCTGGGCATTGCAAACAGATGGTGTGCCCTAAGGAAATAACTGTTCTAAGCAAGTGGGTGCTTGCATCTAATTCAGCTTGGAGATCCTGGAACTGGAGAAAAAGTATCATGGAGTAAATGGGTGTAATCACCTATGAACCATTCTAAACCATAGCTAAGGCCTAGTAATTATTGACTTCTAAATAGATGTCATTAATTCTGTCCATATGCTGAATAATTCTATATAGCATAATTCTATGTTGTTATCTTCAGTTTTCCGAAGACTAAATAACATCAAGCCCTGGCAGGACCTTGTCTTTTAATAACCAACTCCCTGCTAGAGGTCTTCTTCAGTAACCGAAATGCTAGGTAGCATCAATGCTAACAGCAATTTGAAACCCATATTCACAGTGCTAAACCTCTGAATGTTTGTATCATGATGTCTGAAAATTTTGATTGGTTCTTCTGTAAGGAGCTCAGACAACACTAGATGCTTACATCCTCATGCCCCAAAAGAGATCATGGATTTAATGATTAGAAATAATATAAGGGGCGCCTGGGTGGCTCAGCGGTTGAGTGTCTGCCTCCGGCTCTAGATGTGATCCTGGACTCCCCGGATTGGGTCCTGCATCAGGCTCCCTGTGAGGAACCTGCTTCTCCCTCTGCCTATGTCTCTGCCTCTCTCCCTGTGTCTCTCATGAATAAATAAATAAAATCTTAAAAAGAAAAAAGAAATAATATAAAATATTATAAAAGCAAGAGCATTGTAAAATACTGTAACAGTCCCGCCATTTTGGCTGGGCTTTCCTGTCTTTGCTTGTTTTAATTTAGCTATTTTCCTCTAGGAGACTGCAACCAGAATTGAATTGCTTGCTTTGACATTTTGTTTGACAAGGAAGATGAACATTTCAGACTGGAGAACTCAAGAAATTAACTATAATTGTGGTAACTGTATGTGTGGTTCACGAAGTCTGAAATTTCCAGCAGTGTCTCTACCATCCTGCTTTTAGCTAAATTCATTAAGTTTTTGCTTTGAAAAGGGATGGGAATGACATAAAGCTAAATACCAAGAAACTCAATGAAGTATAAAGTGTGATTGCTTCTGTGGAGCAGGAAATAGGAAGGGCTGGGTGTTGGGGAGCTGCTATCTTTTTTTTGTTAGGCTTGGTAACAGTCTTGTAGAACTATTTGATACCTTAACTCTATACATAAATAAATTTAATAAAAATAAAACCTAAGTTAAAAAAGTTAATGGTAAATATATGGCAGTCATAAGTCCATAAATACTTAATTAAATATGAAGAGTTGAATTTCCCTGTTGAAAAGTCAGATTCTTAGGTTGGATTAATATGCACGCAGAGACACGCAAACTTAGCTTTTTTTTTTTTTTTTCAAAAGACATCTAAAATGACATAAAAATATTGAAAATAGTAGAATAGGGATGGCTATTCTACTATTATGTCATTCCCATCCCTTTTCAAAGCAAAAACTCAATGAATTTAGCTAAAACCTGGGTGGCTCAGCAGCAGTTAAGCGTCTGCCTTTGGCTCAGGGTGTGATCCCAGAGTCCTGGGATTGAGTCCCACATTGGGCTCCCTGCATGGAGCCTGCTTCTCCCTCTGCCTATGTCTCTGCCTCTCTCTCTCTCTCTGCATCTCATGAATAAATAAATAAAATAAAAAAAAAATAGTAGAATAAAAAAAAGCACATCTGACTCCAAAAAGGTGAATACCTGATGAAATTCAAGCTACAAAAACATTAAATGGAAGAAAGGTGTATTTTATATTGATGAAGTACCATCTCTCAAGACGTCATGAATTTTTATGCAACTAATAGTGTCAGAATATATAAGGCCAGAATTGTTAAAAATACAAGAAGAAATTGATAAAATCACTAGGTGAAGACAATATTTGAATAACATAATAAAGATTTAATGTATTCCAATTTTGTAATAATGAACAGTATTTATTTATTTATTTAATTATTTTTAAGATTTTATTTATTCATGAGAGACAGAGAGAGAGAGAAGCAGAGACACAGGCAGAGGGAGAAGCAGGCTCCATGCAGGGAGCCTGATGTGGGACTCAGTCCTGGGACTCCAGGATCACACCCTGGGCCAAAGGCAGGCGCCAAACTGCTGAGCCACCCAGGGATCCCCTGAACAGTATTCTTTTAAAATACTACTTGAGTTTTCCAGAAAATTGATGATATGAAGGTCTACAAAGAATACCCAAATTAGAAATTCACAATAACTAATAGAAGAAGTCAAAATAAATATATCTGCTTGGAAATAAAATAAAAATTTTATTTTAAAATAAAAATTTTATTTTAAAATAAAAATTTTAAAATAAAAATAAAAATTCTTGTAAATAATCCCTGGGGTAAAGAAGAAGTTACAGTTGTAATTACAGACCATTTAGAAATGAACAACACAAGATCTCGACATATCCAAACTACTGGGAGTTTTGCTAAAGCAGCACCTAAAGGGAAATTTGAAAACAAAATTTCAAGCTAGAGAAGGAACTAAGTACAAATCAACCTGGAGAAGGAACAACTAAGTATATAAAGAAAATAAGGATTTAGAAAAAACTTTAAAAAATGGATTTGATTTATAAAACACCAAATTGGTTCTTTTTAAGCACATTACTAAAATAGACAACTATTTGATAAATCTAAAAAAGAAAAAGACATGAATAGAAAAATGGTAAAGGAGAATGGTCTTTTCAACAAACTTTAATGTATTTTAATGTAGCCCAAATTCTGTTATTTTCTCCTAAATCTTAGGGCTTTTTGAATCCTCTTTGATTAATCTTTCTGGACCTAATGTCTTGAAATGTTTCCTACATTTTCTTTTTTTTTTTTTTTAATTTTTTTTATTTATTTATGATAGCCACAGAGAGAGAGAGAGAGGCGCAGAGACACAGGCAGAGGGAGAAGCAGGCTCCATGCACCGGGAGCCCGATGTGGGATTCGATCCCGGGTCTCCAGGATCGCGCCCTGGGCCAAAGGCAGGCGCCAAACCGCTGCGCCACCCAGGGATCCCCTACATTTTCATCTAAAAGGTTTTTTGCTGTACCCTTTAATGCTGAGATGTACAACCTATCTGGGGTTGATTTTTCATTATGGGATGCAATAGATATTTTTTTAATTTAAATTTAAATTTTAGTTATAACTTGTTAATATATAGTATAATCTCTTTTTCTCTAAAGTTTTACTTAAATTTCATTTAGTTAACATATAATGTAATAATAGTTTTCAGGTTTAGGGGGCTATTGGGTCGCTCAGTGGTTGAGCATATGCTTTTGGACTCTGGTCGTGATCCTGGGGTCCTGGGATTGAGTCCCTTATCAGGCTCCCAGCAGGCTGCCTGCTTCTCCAACTCTGCCTGTGTCTCTGCCTCTCTCTGTGTCTCTCATGAATAAATAAATAAAATCTTTAAAAAAATAATTTTTAGGTTTAAAATGTATTTGTTCAACACTTACATACAGCACCTGGTACTCATCACAAAAAGTGCAGTCCGTAATCCCAATCCCCTATCTTGCCCATCTCCCATCTCTGCCACCCCTGTAGTAACCATTAGTTGGTTCTCTATAGTTAAGAGACTGTTTCTTGGTTTACCTCTCTGTCTTTTTCACCCCTTTGCTCATTTGTTCTTTTTCTTAAATTCCACATTGAGTGAAATCATATGGTATTTGTCTTTCTCCAACTGACTTCTTTCATTTAGCATAGTACTCTCTAGCTCCATCCATGTTGTTGCAACTGGCAAGATTCATTCTTTTTTATGGCTGAGTAATATTCCTCTGTGTGTGTGTGTGTATTTTATTATTTTAAAAATATGCATGCCCAGATGATCCAGCACTATTTGTTGGTATAGCTTACTTTTTCCACTGCATTATAGCATCACTGTTATCATAAATCAAGTAGTTGTATATGTAAGAATCTGTTTTTGGAATCTCTGTTCTATTCCCTTGGTCTATTCTTTTGCTAATGCTACTGTCTTAATTATTATATTATGATGGGTTTTGATATCTTAAAATGTAGGTCTTCCAAAAGCATTATTTTCCAAAATTGCTTTGACTGTTCTTGGGATATTTTTCCATATAGATTTTAGAATCAGCTGTGGATTCTCTCTCTCTCTCTCACACACACACACACACACACACAGCTGTAGGATTTTGATTTGATTTTGTTAAACCTACAGATCACTTTGCAGAATATTGACATCTTATAGTATTGAATCTTCTAGTGAGGAGTCTTGCATGTTCCTTCACTTATAAATAAGTAAATTTTATTTTATTTCCTTCATAACTTCTGTCAAATAAGTAATGCTTTGAAGCTTTCCCTGTAGAGGTTAGGTCTTAACATAGTATTAGATTTATTCCTAGGTATTTGATTTCAGATGCTTTTGTAAATTATATATTTTTGAATTTTTGTTTTTATTGCTGGTTTAAGAAAAGCTGATGACTTTTTTGAATAGTGTCTTTTGTGTTTTATCATGAATAGGTGCTGAATTTTTAAAATTTTTTTTTTGGTTTTGTTTATATCATGATTATATGATCTATTTACATTTTCCTAAACTGCTTAATCTCTTATTCCTGAATCTATACAATATCTTTGCAAAGCATCTCCCTGGAAAGACTTTGCTTTCTTCTTTAGCCTTCTGTAAGCCTCAAGGGCTTTTGAGAAGACCATCTTTGAGAGAAGTCTCCCTTCTCTCTGTTCTCTTAGCACTTGGTGTGCCTTACCCTCTATCCATAACATGTTGGCTCTCCACCTTACATTGTGAGCTGTTTGAGAGCAGGAGTCTCATCCTAGGTATCTCTGTCCTCCTAGAGGTGAGTTCTTTGTTCCCCCAATGGTTATATACACTGTTCTTTTCTGGGAAAAGATGTTCAAACCTTATTCTTTGCTTCTAAAATTATGAACTGCATACCAGTGCCACCAGTTGTTTCTTCACTATGGCTCCAGCAGGCCTTTTGCTGTTTGCAGGCCCAGGTGTGACTCTCCTCTTCCTTTAATTCAAAGGCAGCTGGTGGTTGGTTACCACTTCCTTCTCTTACCACAGTTCTGTTTCAACTTCATTCTAGCTCAGAATGATTTGTTACTTTCATTTAGGTTCATCACTGTACCTCAGTACCTGTGCAAGTCACATCGCCTGCAGCCACTCTTGCTCTCCAGAGGGAAAGGCATCTTGTCCTATGTGAGGGAGATCACCATAGATTTTCTTTTTTTTTTAATATTTTATTTATTCATGAGAAAGAGACAGAGACATAGGCAGAGGGAGAAGCAGCAGGCTTCACGCAGGGAGCCCCTTGTGGGACTCAATCCCTGGACTCCAGGATCACGCCCTGAGCTGAAGGCAGATGTTTAACCACTGAGCAACCCAGGCGTCCCCACCATAGATTTTCTAATAATCCTTTTTTCCTTGTACTTTTAGAATCTATCTAGATTATGTTGATGTAACTCTTTGGGCACTTCTGTTTCCTCATCTGTAAAATAGAGGTTAGAATCAGGTAATTTCCAGGTTCCTCTTAGCAGGAACATTTTATGAGTTATATATATTTTTTCCAAAGTCAGCTCCATTACCAGCATGGAGCCCAATAGGGGGCTTGAACTCATGACCCCAAGATCAAGACCTGAGCTGAGATCAAGAGTTGGACAGTTAACTGACTAAGCCACCCAAGTGCCCCTAGTTATGATTTTTTTTTAGATTATGTTTATTCATTTCAGAGAGAATGAGAGTGAGAGAGATCACAGAAGGAGAAGGAGAGGGAAAGGGAGAAGCAGACTCTCCACTGAGCAGAGAATCCGGTATAGGGTACAATCCCAGGACCCTGGGATCATGACCTGAGCTGAAGGCAGACACTTAACCAACTGAACCATGCAGACAGTCCTAATTTTTTTATTAGTTAGGGATATATGCACACTGTATGTGTTCCAATACTTTGTTAATTTGGGTTGGAACTAAAAATATACTTTCTTGTAGGTATATCTCATGCTACTACATTGAAATTCTTCAGCCTAACCCTGTTCATAGTCATATTGCTGAAAAACTCTATATGGGTATCAGTGAATGGAGAGAGAGACAGAGATAGCTAACGAGAATGTTTGCTGATTTATGTGCACATTGTTTACATCATATATTGTGTGTCAGTGTTGGCTTCTAGAGTTGTGTAAAAATTTGCTCTGATTCTCTGTCTAGCATGTATGACAGGGACTGGCACATGGTAGGCACTAATACTTGTTGAATGAGTGAATAAATGAATTGTTAGGCATTTTATGTGCCAGGTACTATCTTTCTTATTTCTGTATATATTATCTCAATCCTCACCTTCTGAGATTGCTATTATAAATTTAGAAAACAGGCTCAAAAAACTTAAGCAATTTCCCCAAACTATAAAAGTTTATTTAGATTAGAGAAAAATGAGAAATTAGTTATTGTTTTAGCATTAACCATCAGAAATAAAAGTTTCTTCATTTCTTTTTAGGGGCTAAGATAAGGCACAGTACATACATCTGCTCTGTATACCAACATATCCCCCACAACTCGTTGACCTGGAAAAAAACCAAGATCACTTTATAGCGATGAAATTATAATCACATTGTATATAGTCTTAATAGTATGATCATTTCCCTGTCATTAGAAATGCTTCTGAAATATCAGCCTTTTTTTTTTTTTAATTTTTATTTATTTATGATAGTCACAGAGAGAGAGAGAGGCAGAGACACAGGCAGAGGGAGAAGCAGGCTCCATGCACTGGGAGCCTGACGTGGGATTCGATCCCGGGTCTCCAGGATCGCGCCCTGGGGCAAAGGCAGGCGCTAAACCACTGCGCCACCCAGGGATCCCTGAAATATCAGCTTTAATGCCTATATAGTATCTCATTTATGATTGTATCATAATTTATGTTGTCATTGCCATATTGTCATTCATATAGATTGTTTTCAACCATAAAATACTGTAACAAACATCTATGTGCTTATATCTCTGCTCTTATCTCCTGTTATTTCTTTAGACTAAAATCTAAGAAGTAGAATTAATGGATTTAAAAAAAGACTTTAAAGGCTCTTACTATATCTTGGCAAATTGTTTTCCAGAAAGAACTTTCAAGTTTTAAAATTGGCATGAAGTGTCTATATTCCATAGAGTAAATATCCTGAGTTGGAGTTTTGAAGATAGTATAGGGGCTAGAGATGGAGCATGGCATGGCATTTTTAATTTTTTTTGTAACTTTGAATAGATCTGATACACTCAGGTTTTTCTAAATTCAAAAAGTACAAATGGTTGTAGAGTAAAAAGTCTCCTGCCACCCCAATCTTCTTGGTACCCAGTTCCCTTCTTTGGAAGCTAGTATTACCTATTTCATTTCTAGGCAGATACTTTGTACTATGTGTATGTGTGTATTTTCCTTCTTTCCTTTGCTTTTTAGCAAGATGTTACTATATCAGATATACTGTTCTGCACTATGCAGATTTTTACTTAATACATCTTAGGGGTCAGTCTACATTAACACATAGAAAACATCAATTTCTTTTAATAGTACAGTCTTCCATTTTATAGGTACCATCATGTTATTTTACTGGTGTCTTACTGATAGATGCATAGGCAAGATTAGAAACAATCTAGTATAAACTCTTAGGAAATTAATAACCATGTACATAAGGCACTGTAAAGTATAATCTATAAGTTACATTCCTTCTAGGTCAGAGGGTGTGTTCATTTGTCATTTTGAAAGTGTCAGGTTGTCTTCCCTTTATACAGAAGAGGAGGCTATTCTGGATAATGGGACATTTTACATCAAATGGGCTCAAGGGAGGTACCTAAGTGGGAATTTTGGACTTTTGAAAGGAGAACATTGAGAGATGGGAAAAGGACTTCAAAAATGAAGGTAGTAAGGGATAAAAGAAAATTTGCTTGGCTGGCCATTTTATTGAGGACCTTGGTGGTAGCAACCACCCACATACCAAAGACACTCCTGGGAGTTTATTCAAGAAACATACTGAATCCTTTCCTGTGTGCCAGGATCTAGGAATGCAGAGGTGCATAAAGTACTCGTAAATACTAACCCAGACCCTGACCCAATGAAGTTCACAGTTTAATGGAGGAAATAGATGAACAAACAATTATAAAATGAGATAAACTCTTGTAATCTCTGTACCTTGAAGATATGTCAACTTAAGTTTAATTAGTCAAAAAATGAAAACATGAATGTTTAATATTTGATGTAACTTGTAAAATTATGGAATATTACTATTTAAAGAATTGGAGAGGGGCCTTTGGTGACTTAAGTGTCCCGCTCCTTTTTATTTTATTTATTTGATTTTATTTATTCACAAGAGACACAGAGAGAGGCAGAGACCCAGGCAGAGGGAGAAGCAGGCTCCATGCAGGGAGCCCAGTGTGGCACTCAATCCCAGGACCGGGATTATGCCCTGAGCCAAGGCAGATGCTCAACCGCTGAGCCAGTCAGGTGTCCCAAGTGTCCCTCTCTTGTTCTCAGTTCAGGTCTTGATTTCAGGGTTGTGAGTTCAAGCCCCACTGACTCTCAGACTGGCCTGGAGCCTACTAAAGACAAAACGAAACAAAACAATAGAATTGTAGAGTTTTAGATCAACCTTTTACTTAGCGCAGCAGATTCTCTACTTCACAGATTCCGGCTATTGGTCATTAAGCCTCTGCTTAAGTATCTCTAATGACAGAGAAGTCATAATTTCTTTGAGCCAGTCAGTTCATTGTAGAGAGGAGCTATAATTAGGAAAGGATTTTCATGAAACAGTATTTACCACATCCGGACCTTATGATTTGATTTAATATTGGAGTAAGATAAATTGACACTATAGCTGTGAAATGAGTGGTTGTCTCCACAGCTAGGATACCTTTCAGATCAAACTTTGTTGAATTCATTCTTTGATTTTCTGACTCATATTTACATGGCAGATTGATGTTCATCTAACACTTACTGATTGCTTATTATTTGGGCATTTGGGGAATTCTGTGCCCTGTTGTTCTTCTGTCTCCCCCATCACCATGGCTACAATTACCAATAAATGCTGTTGACTCTTTTTAAATCTGTTATTAAATAGATTCCCCAAATCTGCTAAGCAAATCTTTATCTTGTACTTGTGCAGTTTATTTTATTTTGAACCTAAATGAAAGCCTTTGTATTACTTGCCCCTATTAAGTCTCATCTTGCCATTTAGACAGCTTATTTTTAGTGTCCTTTTCTCTGATATCAGTTAACATTTTATCAGCTAATTCCATGGAGCTCAGGAGACTAGGAAATGATGGTGTTGTAGAAAAACAAATGAGAATTTAGGCTTGCCCCTTGTCTTCCAAATTGGAGTTGTATGTTGAATCAGAAATAATGTTTCTTAAGTACTTGGACTTACTTGAGAAATGTCTGGATAAATCATATTTTTGTTTTGAAGCTGTAAATTTGAGAGTACAATGCTATCTGGACTAAACTATAGAGAATTCACTTTCACGTATGGTACTTGGTGTGTTTACAAGCCGACTTTGACATTACTACTGCCAGGTTACCTAAGGGTGTGGAGTTGAGAACCACTGAGTGCTTTGTTCAACTGGTTTGAACAAAACTAGTTGGTGGTCAGGGTTTTAACCTTGTTTACAGATTTTTGCAGCATATTTTAAAAAGTAGAGAACATACATATGCTTTCCCCAGAGCTGGAACAGGGAGAAAAGAGAGGACAAACCTCCTTGAGAGAGGGTATGGTATTGGGAGTAGCAGCCAGAAGGGAAGGCAGAAGAACTGGAGTAGAGATATAGACTAGATTGTAATGGGGTTCCCATTAGTACCTAGAAGGGTTTATTAGAACTTCTCACTTTTGCCTCCATCTTTGCCAGCACTGGTAAGATCTTCTGTTCAGTAGCTAATCAGACTGAATAAGAGACATTGTGCACGTCCTTTACCTGCCTGTTGATGCGTATTTGTAATATTTGGAAATACTCTTTTTATAAAGTATAATTGTGCTGTAATGGGAGGGGGAAAGTAAAGAAGGGTCATCACCAGCCAACTCAGAGTGGTGAAAAGATTGGAATTCAGTCTTTGGTGAGAGAAATCTTCATTCCTGTCTTCCTTTTTAACTGCTGAGCTGTCTCAACAAGAAGGAACCTAGGATCCTTGCAGGGGCTTTTTAATCACATATACCACTATTAGAGGAATAGTGTTGTGTTTGATTTTAAGCATGTTGACTTTGCACTAAGAGGCAAGCCTAAGCAGAGCATTTCTTGGAAGGTAGTTAAAATACGAGTTTGGAGCCCAAGTATAAGGTCAAGAAGTGTAGAATTGTAGATCTGAGATGTAGCAAAGGGCTGACTGTGGATATAAGTTAGGGAAGTGTGGTATCATATAAACTAATAAAGAAAGATGTGTCAATGTGTCTCATATCCTAAAGAATTTTAGAAAAGAACATTGAATTCAGTAGTGAATTTCAAAAGATGTTTCAGTCAAGTTCTTGGTAGAGGGGAAGAAGGATTGAGAGACCAAATAACAAGCATTGAAAAAAGAAAGAGTGGGCAGCCCGGGTGGCCCAGTGGTTTAGTGGCGCCTTCAGCCCAGGGCCTGATCCTGGAGACCTAGGATCAAGTCCCATGTCAGGCTCCCTGCATGGAGCCTGCTTCTCCCTCTGCCTGTGTCTCTGCCTCTCTCTCTCCCTGTGTCTCTCATGAATAGATACATAAAATTAAAAAAAAAGAAAAAGAAAAAGGAAAGAGTATTGAAATGTGTGTATGTGTATATATATATATTATATATATATATATATATATATATAAATAAAGGGGGATAACTTTTATAGACACTATCACTCTTGGCCTGGGAGGACAAGGTTTCTAGTACTAATTTTTATTTAATCAACAAAGATCATACATATGTCTGTTCTGTCTACTGTTTACGGGCTGTCTACTTTTCCATTTGTCCAGCCAGATATATAGGGTTGTGAATCAACCCGTGGTGGCCCTAGCATTAGGTAGAAATAATAGTGTTTTGATGTGTGACTTCCAGACACTCTGAAATGAGGCAACGATGGAAATTTCCTTTATAGTTGGGACCAAGAGCCAGAATCTCAACTTGGGATATATCACCATCACTGAAGATGATAACCCCAACGATTCTGCTATCTCTCTTTACTGTTGTTATTTCTTTGATGACAGCTAGATGTTTGGTTTCTGACAGTCCTTCACCAACATCTTCAAACTGAAAATTCTGTGATTCTGCAATCTTTGGAAATTTCTTTTGCTAGTAATTGTATTTCCTGGCACAGGACTGATAATTTTCTGTGAATACAACAGCGTTTCATTGTAGTGCTGAGCCATAGTGAAATCTTTATGATGACTTTAATAGGGATTAAGGTTAAAATAAAATTTTAGTTGCAGGAGAGCTACCAATGCGTATGATTAAAATGGTGATTAAATGAATAATCCCTTCCATACACGGCAAAGTTTGCACATGCAGATGTTGCAACAACTATCATGACTTAACCTTTCTGTCCAGAGGCTGGAGTTTTCTTTTTACCTTGATTGTAATGCAGATGCAGATTTCAGAAGTTAAAGTGTAGGAAAATGTACATCTTAGAATGGCAGAAGCTGTGGCTGCTGGTAGATAATAGGGCATGGAAGCAAAAGGTGGCCAGGATAGGAGAAAGGTCCTGAACAGGGAGAGTTTGATTCTTATCTTTGCTGTCAGGCTGAAGAGTCAGACTCTAGAGGCCCAAACAAGAAGCTGTACTATTGAACCACTGGGGAATCTTGAAAGATTTAAGCTATTTAACATATGGATACCAACACAAAAACATACAGATTCCAGTACCATCACGTTTGTGATGATAATGTGGTGGGAATTCACATCCACCTGTAATGTAGCTAGAATATTGTTATAAATTATTTTGATTCTCTTCTCTTTTCATTTCTTCATAATAAAATGATAGAACTGAATTAAAATGAGATGATCTTCGAGGTCTCCTGTGGCTCTGTCTGTCTGGGATTGTAGAGTGGAATTTTACACGGTACTTTTGGGAAGACCTGTTTCTCGGGTGGCCTACAAATAAAAACCACATTTGAAATGATACCATTTATTATATGTGATAATTCCGTATGGTCACATATGACTTAATACTCTCAAAATGTGCTAACGTACAGTATCTCATTTGACGATCTCATTGAGATGATGAAATAGGTCAGGAAGGTATTATGTTCATTTTGTTGTTGAAATGAAACCATTATGGTTAGTATCTTGAATAGTTATTTAAACTTGATGGTCTCATTATTACTTGAGATGATAGCCACTAAGGATAAAATCCTGCCACTGATAAAGGAAAACCCTGTCAGGACAGCTTTCTCATCTTTAACTATTGAGTAGATTTACATATTCTCCAAATTGTGAGTTGGATGTTCTGTGAAGCTTTTCTTGCTTTCCCTTCTGCCTTGGCAGTGTTGAAGCACTTTGATCATTCTCTTCCAGACTCTGGATTTTAATGATCTATTTAATGCCTTACTCATCCACCCTGATGAACTCCTTCAGTCCAGATACTTGTCTTATTTATTCCACCACCCCACAGCCCGTGCAGCATCTGGCATATGGATATGCTCAATGAAAAATGGCAGAATTAAATGAAAGATTCGAGGTGATGGGGCAGGTGTTAAATGATGCTATTGTGGGATGAGAAAAAGACATCATTATATACCTTTGTTAGGTAGAAATTTTGCCCTGTATGTGCATTTAAAAAATCAATAAAAACAACAACCTAATTAATAAAGGGAGATAGCTAGGGGTCAGATCTATTTATTAATAAAATAAATTTTAACTTTTAAGAAATGGGAATTAAAGCTCATGAATTCATGGGAAATTTTAAATAGTTTTATTTTTTCCCTAATATATATTCCTGCATCTCCTACATTTAGCAGCATTTGTATTTAATCTCAACTCTAATTTAAATGGTAAAAAAGAATTTTAAACTTCCCTCAAGAAATAAATCCTTACCTGGTTAAGCTTTATGTTACATAATGTTTATGTTTGTCTAGTGACTTGTTCTTACTGAAAGACTCTTGTTAAGAGCCCTTTATTTTTATTTATTTATTTTTTTTTGTTAAGAGCCCTTTAGCCCTGATTTTCTCAAACTTGCCATAAGTAATGACCCTTTTGAAAGGAAACATACGGAATGTATTTTTCATGTTACTTAAATTGTATAGCTATGAAACTAGATATAAAATTTTTATATTTTTGGCCCATTTACAACTATAAACCAAAGCGTACGAATTAAATACAAAGACGACTACAAAACTAAATTTCAAATTAATATAGTTATTCAGTGTGACAGGTAATATTTAGATTTCACAGTAGAAAAAAATAGCCTCAGGTCTCATTCCATTTTAAATCTGTATTTTAACAGTTTAACATTTTAACTTCAGTATTACTAAAAGTTGCAAGTACCCATTCTCCATAAGTAATGTGTAAGGTGCTATTAATGACTTCAAGGCTTTGCTTGTAAGTTCAAGATAATCAGACCTCATATCTAACCAAAACACTTGCCAGCAAGCATTCCTCAAATACCAATTTTAATGAGACGTCAGCTGTGGTGTTTACTTGAAGATGAGGTTAGCGTTATGTCATTACTGAAATCCTTATTAAATGATTCTCTACACCAGCTCGTGCTGGAAGTGAGAATGGAAAAATTGTCATTGGATACTTCTAACCACATTTACTTCTAAAGAACTTTTGCAATTGTACTACAAAGATAGGACCCATGTAATACTTGTAGCCTATATATGGTATTAGCTATTGAACTATTTATTGGCTTTGAATATACCATGCCTGACTTGTCATATGCTCTGATGATTTTAATGTCCAGTATTTTTCACTCTTAATTAGTTACTATGAGACTTTTGCTTGTATAGTGTGCTTTTAGGACATTTGGCCTGAAGGAGATTTTTTTTTTAAAGATTTTATTTATTCATGGGGCGAGGGGCAGAGACACAGGCAAGGAAGAAGCAGACTACATGCAAGGAGCCCAATGTGGGACTCGATCCCGGGACTCCAGGATCACACCCTGGGCCAAAGGCAGCGCTAAACCGTTCTGCCACCCAGGGATTCCCCCTCACCCTTTTTTTTTTTTTTTCTTTTAAGATTTTTTTTATTTATTCATCAGAGACAGAGAGACCTCCTGTTTGGGAAACATTGTTTGAGCATATATTTTTGTGATCTCTAAGAGCCCAAGATTCAACGATGGGAAAATAAATTTTAAAAAACTTAGTCCTTTTTAGTGTAATGAGACACACTTTAACAGCAAACTATAAATAGATTGATTTGTTCTATCTTAAAGGTAAACAAAGAGGACTGTGGGAACATATGTAAGGACCTACCCAGTTATCTTAAGAGTAGGGGAGAGTATAGATTGTATCATGGAAAAGATCTTGTTTGAATAGGGTCTTAAAGGATAAAAGGCACTTTAAACTAGGCAGAGAGATAGTATGTGTAAAGACCATGGCCATGAAAGACATAAATGTCATAATGGTGAGAAGCATGTGGCCCTAGATTGCATTTGCAATGTGAGTGGTAAGTTAGAACCCAAAAGTAAAAGCCTTAATTGTTAGACCTAGTGTTTAGGTCTCATTTCATAGATGGTAAGGGAGAAGATGAGAGCTTAGAATTCAGTATTCATAGCAGTATTTATATATATATAGCAGTTACTACATTGTATTGCAGTGTTCTCATTCTGTAGGCCTTGGAGCTCTTCAAGGGTTGTGACCATGAATTATCAATCTTCATACACTCAATTTTTGGTAGAGTAGCTGATAAAGCTAATAGAAAATATTGGTTGACTGACTCATGAGTAAAGGAGATTCAAGAGAGGATGATGGCAATCTCCTATGATGGTGGTTTAATCTTTTATGGGTGATAGACTCCTATGTGATTCTGTTGAAAGCTATGAACCTTGAAAATGTAAATACAACATTTGACAGTTTCATGACATTCATGTATCCCTGAAACCAGTTCATGGATTTCTAATTCAGAATTCCTCCTTAGGAAATTGAACCTATAATCACCACTAAATCTCACCATGAATAACTACCACCCTTTTTAATAATCTTTAAATGTTAATATGATTCACTCATGGAATTTAAGGAACAAAACAGAAGAACATAGGGGAAGGAAATGAAAAATAAGATGAAGACAGAGGGGAGCAAACCATAAGAGACTCTGAACTATAGGAAAAAAAAATAGGGTTGCTGGAGGGGTGAGGGGGCAGGGTAATTGAGTAATGGGGTTAGGAGGGCACTTGATGTAGTGAGCATTGGGTATTATGTACAACTGATGAATCACTAAATTCTACCTCTGAAACTAATAATACACTATGTGTTAACTAAATTGAATTTAAACAATTTTTTAAAAAGAAAAAATTTAAAAATAATTTTTTAAATGTAAGACTGTAATTATGTCTTTTTACATACTCTTTTTGAGTTCTTATGTTTGGGAGGAGTTAATTCAAATAGCTGAACTATCTAAGAAGAAAGAACAAATCTTTTTTATAATGATTAAGGTAAAACTGCTGGTCTGTAAAGATAATAAACAAATATATTAATTAAGCCAGCAACCAAGAAGTACTTGCTTGAAGAGATCCTGACATTCCTGAATTTGGGTTTTGCAAGTGAGTTGAAGTCCCCAAGACCAGCATCAGGCTCAGTGATTTGCTAGAAGAACTCACAGGACTCAGAAAAGCTGTTGTACGCATGGTTATGGCTTATTACAGTGGAAAAGATACATATCAAATCATCCAAAGGAAAAGGCATATAGACAAATCCCAGGAGAAACCTGGTACCAGCTTTTAGGGGTACTTGCCCAGTGCAGTAGCACAGGTGCACACCAGAGCTCAGCAGCAATGTGACAGCACGTGCACAGTGCTGCAGGCCTGGGAAGCTCAGCTGAGCCTTGGTATTCAGGGTTTCTACTGAGGCTCAGTCACACAAGGTTGCAGCATTCTTATCAGGGAGAATATTTCAAGGGCTCAGAGCTCATTTCATAGGGACTGGCCCAGGGCTAGTCCTGAAGACATGCATTTCTTGGGAATGTACAGGGTTTGAGCAATTCAAGCCTGCTGAGTTAACCCTTCCTACACAGCAAGTTAACTATTCCACTAGTTTTCTTCTGGTCCTCCTGTCTACTATCTTTTTCTAGATACACTGTTTCTGTAGACTTCCTTGGTTTCATCATAGGTAGCCATTCTACATACTACATATCTGGACTGTAACGGTTTCCTCTCCAACAAGTAATTGGCAAGTTTGTTTGAACTTAAGGACATATCTGTGTTTTATGGTTTCATGAGATGGTAGTGAAATGTAAGTACCCATTCTATCATTCATTTAACAGATTTTTTTTTGAATGCTGGTATGTGCCAGGTCTAGTGCTAGATGTGGATTTACAGAAATGGTTAATATGGATCTTTGCCCTCAATGAGCTTAGTTTCATAGGGGAGAGAAAGTTAGCAATTCTGGTGAGTAGTGTGTGCTTTGGGCTGTATTTAACCTCATTGGAGGGCCTGATGGAGAGTGTCTGTGTCTGTGTATGTGGGAAGCTGTTGGTAATTAGGGGAAGACTTCCCTAAAGGAGTTACTTCTTGAGTTGAGCCATAAAGATCAAAAGATTCAAGCGAGCATGGTGCTAGTGTTTCTCCAGTCTATGGCTGAGTGTGTGATTGGAGCATTCATGTAATACTGGTGCAGACTCCCTGGCTTACTGACCAAGTAACACTAACCCTAGCTAGAAGGTTACATGTCTTTCTTAGGGTTTGCACAAGAAGAAAGAGTGTCTGGCTCAATACAAATCTTTTTTTTTTTTTTTTTTTAATTTATTTATGATAGTCATAGAGAGAGAGGCAGAGACATAGGCAGAGGGAGAAGCAGGCTCCATGCACTGGGAGCCTGACGTGGGATTCGATCTTGGGTCTCTAGGATCTCGCCCTGGGCCAAAGGCAGGCGCCAAACCGGTGCGCCACCCAGGGATCCCTGGCTCAGTACAAATCTATTTCCATTTTGCTCCATCACCATAAATCACCCAAATGACATTTCCAACCTATGGTGGGTAGGTAGAAGTATTTTCACACATTGCTTCCCAGTGGGGGAGTATGTAAATATATAGCTTTGAGCTGTTAAGAATATAGCCATTAAAAATTTAAAGTACTGTGTTTCAAATAGGAGGGCAAATGCTTGCCTTACCTTAAGGAAATTACTTGTAATAATTTTTCTGTGTTTGGAAGCAAAAAAGTTCTAGAAAAAACCCTGGGTCCAGATTTTATCATATTTGGCTCTTTTGTATGTGTGGTTCTCAACAGAATTTGGAACTTCTGAGAGTAATAAGAATTTTGTTTTTTGAACGTTGCAAAGAAATTGTATGATTATAATAGGATCAGGAATGTATTATAGTGAATATGGGATAATTTCAAATTGTTAACCTAGAGGATTTTTTCTAATAGAATCTTGTTCTCTTTTTCCAGCATTACAGTGTTTCTGCCACCTTTGTACAAAAGACAATTTTACTTGTGTGACAGATGGGCTCTGCTTTGTCTCTGTCACAGAGACCACAGACAAAGTTATACACAATAGCATGTGCATAGCTGAAATTGACCTGATTCCTCGAGACAGACCATTTGTATGTGCACCATCTTCAAAAACTGGGTCTGTTACTACAACCTATTGCTGCAACCAGGACCACTGCAATAAAATAGAACTCCCAACTGTTGGTAAGTTGTTATATAAGATTTTTTGTTTTAATACTACAAGAAAAGTTGATTCTGACTATGGTTTTAGAACTGGAAGGGATCTTAGATATTGCTACCCTAGCTTATTCAGTTCAGAGGCAAGAAGGAACTTGTCCATAGTTGTAGAGTTACAGGAGTAGCCAAGATCCTGACTTGTGGGTGTGTGTTGTTTGAGAACGTAGTTCCAATAATAGACTTTCTCTGAGGTCTGTTATGCCTAAAAGGCTAGTCTCTTAAAGGCGAATTCTGACAAAGCTGCCGTGGCAGTACGTCCCCGGAGTGAATTTCTTTTCTTTGTATGATGCTTCAGCCTTTTACAGCAGTTGATAATGGATGGGAATTGAGAGCAGCACTGAGCTGTTCAGCTGCCTTCATTTTGTAATTTAACTCTGCTTTATAATCTCTTATATATGAAGCATTATATGTGATTTCTAGGTTTTGGTCCTTCACCATAGTTTACATTTTACAATGTCCTGACAGAGCCAGGAATTTGAAAGCTTTATTAACTCTTAGGATTAGATTAATTTTCTGGTTCTCGTTGAAGATCTTAGTCCGAACACATGTATTTAACTCTTCCATCACTTTCCTCAAATCCCAGATTTCTGTCATAATCAAAGGAACATAAACATGTGGGAAACCTGTATTCATGTTAGCAGAATTAATGGAAGAATACCACCCTCATGCCTGCACTTGTGAGAAGTTTCTATAATTTATGGGGCAGATAACATCAGATTAGTGAAGATTGACTACCCATATGAAAAGAGGTCAGTGAAAGGACCTCTTAGAAAATCCCACCAAACCTTAAGCTGAGGGGCTTGGCATGAGGACATACAGGACCAAACACTCAGTTCTCCTTTAGGAAGAAGCACCTGGTTTCATTGCTCAGGGAGGCAGACCACAGTGCTCATTCTAAGCTCACAGTTGGTCTAGGCATCATGCTAACTGATGTAAGAAGCACTGCTGTGGCTGTGCAGGTTATACAGGGAGGCAGTGCTCTATTTCATTCAAGTGAGATTAGCAAAGTAAAACTAGATCTTCAGCATGATAGGGAAGTTTCTCATGGCAAATTTCAATCGGACTGTAATTTTTCTGACTTTTGTTTAAAGTATCTGCAATTCTAATATGACAAAGAAAATGATAATTCTGGAATTTCCCATTCATTGTTTGGCCTTCAAATACCTAAATGAAGAGTCATAAAGCCTTGTGAAGAAGTCACTTCATTTCTAATGCTAAACATACATAAATTCCTCATTCCCAGCTCTGTGTTAAGCAAACACCAAAAAAAAATTACCAAATGAAAAGTTTCAGTGGTTCAAAAAAAGTGAACTGAACCGGGTAAATCAGAGTAGATGTCATCCTATGAAAAAGACTTACGTCATGATAAGGAAGAACTTTCAGACAGTCCAAAATCCATTTTCCGTTAAAGATCACTTTTAAATGAAAAGCTCAATTGATGAATTATTTTTAAAATGTATTATTGAAAGTGAGTAGCAGACTGGATACTAATATTTTGTAGCCAAGTGTGAGACAAGCTTAAGGCAAAGACAAGCTTGTGAAATTGTGTTGCAATTCAGGGAGAAGAGACAGCAAAGAAAGAGATAGAGAGGATAAATCTAGGTGATCCAATATGCTTATTACAAAAATTCCAGAAAATGACATACAAGGAGACAGAAGAGAAAAGAATACTATGCAAAATTAATGAAAAAATAACTTAACTAAATATGTATAATAAAAAGTGTCAGTTCTAAGAATAAAGAAAAAAATAGGCATTCAGAACAAGGTAACACTGTTTACCTCTACAAGAGAAAAAATTCAAATTATCTTCTTTTTTTTAAGTATCAGAGGACAGTGGAACATCATATATTAATTGCTACCCAAAATTCTTTAGATCAGCCAAAATTTTCCATATATAAAAGCAATAACCATGTTTAGATAATTATGTATTTAGTATACTCTTATTTAAAAAAATTACTAGAATTAGTATTCTATCATAAATCCAAATAAAGATCTCACGAATGGGAAAGTTGTGATATGAAAATGTCTGTGAGCAGTAAACCAGCAAGGCTCAGGATGAATGCCAAAAATCATTGTAATTAACGTATTTCTGAAATAGTGCAAAATTTTAGTTATTAAAAGAGATCATGAGAAAATAAGTGATCTTAAATTAAAAGTCCAAGTGGTTAACATAGACTAGAAAGTATATACTTGCAAACTCTATTAACAAAACAAAAGTTATATTTTACATTAAAAAAAAAAAATGGATGGAAGGATGCCCGGCTGTCTCAGTTGCTTAGAGCATGTGACTCTTGGTTTCAGAGTCATGAGTTTGAGCCCCATGTTGGGTGTAGAGATTACTTAAATAAAAGCTTTAAAAAAATGGATGGAGATATATACACAGGCATACACTAAAATGTGAGTTGTTTGAGTGGTAAAGCTATAGATAATTTTTTCTCCTTCCTTCTTTCCTTACTTTTTTTACTTTTGCTCATCTATATTTATACTTTGTTTTGTTTTGTTTTGCTTATTATGAGTGTATATTGGGCAAAGAAGACAAGCCAAACTTCTTTAAAAAAAAAAAAACAATCTTGTGGGGAATGATGGGTATTAAGGAGGGCACTTTTTGTGATGAGTGCTGAGTGTTATATGTAAGTGATGAATCACTGAATTCTTTTGAAACTAAGATTACACTGTATGTTAACTAACTAGAATTTAAAGTAAAAAAACAAATGCTTAAGTACACTTACCATGATGAGCACTAAGTAATGCACAGAATTGTTGAATCACTATACTATATACCTGAAACTACTATAATCCTGTATGTTAACTATACTGGAATTAAAATTTTAAGAACTTAATTTTAAAAAAGTACTTTTAAGACATTAAAGGAAGTTTTTCTAGATTATTGGTTCTTTTATTAGTGACCAGAGAGTGATAATATGGAGGTCCTAGAATGGTGGTGGTCACTGGCTTTATTTAGATGTAGGCTGAAGAGCAGAGGAAGAGTAAGTGGTTGTTGACTGAGTTGGTGATCATGAAAGGAGGGGCCAGTGGGTGAAGACTGGATGATTCACTTGTTCTGGATTTGAGCCCTGTGAGCTTCTGGAATGAGGCTCTCTGACTAATGGGAGTAGTGGCCAAGTACAGGAAATGTGGAGGATTAGGAAATTGTGGATGCCCCCTTCAGTGTTTTTGCTATTGTTGATGTTTATTTCATTTGAGGCCCTTTTTCAGGAAAGCCATCATCTGGCCTTGGTCCCGTTGAACTGGCAGCTGTCATTGCTGGACCAGTCTGCTTCGTCTGCATCTCACTTATGTTGATGGTTTATATCTGCCATAACCGTACCGTCATTCACCATCGAGTGCCAAATGAAGAGGATCCTTCCTTAGATCGCCCTTTTATTTCAGAGGGCACTACATTAAAAGACTTAATTTATGATATGACAACATCAGGTTCTGGATCAGGTAATGTAATTGTTTTTCCTTTCTCCTAGGAAGTCTTTTAAAAATTAACTGTATTGTTTATTTTGTTAGTTGGCTAAGTCTATTTGGCTTAGTGTATTTAAAACTTGAGACAGTGTGAATACTAATTCCAATTTAAAGCCCAATAAGAGTCTGACTGTGACTGGTCTGGCATAGACAAATTAGAATATACCTTTACTGTTGAAATAAGCTTCATGTTTGTATAAATTTCAGTGCTTTCTCATCTTATGACTCCATGGGATAGAAAGAATAAGGACAAGTATTTTCTTATGAGTGAGGCTGAAGTTCATAGATATTCAAATGATCTGCTGCTCCCCATTCTATTCAGAATTGTTTAGCAGCTTTATTTTTATATTTGAAAGCAAGCATGACAGAAAATGTGTTTGGAATTGCGAAGGTTATTTGCTTTTTTAACATATGAAATTGCTGTCTTTAGATCAGACCTAGTTTTTTTTTTTTTTTTTAATTAAACTAAGGATTTTCTCACTTTAGAAAAATGTCTCACCAACTTCTTATTTAATATAGCTTTATGGATTCATGGCCTCTGTGAGGTTTGCTTTTCTCATTTCCATTTGCTGATTCTTGTGGTTTCAGAAGTAGCCTGGCTAATTGCCAGAATCATCCCTTGAAATGGATTTTGGTATAGCAGTGCTTCATGTTTAAACTGAAAGGGATCTATTATTTCACTTGCATGTGCTTTGAAAGGATGCTAAGAGAGGAGACCCCTGTCCTCTACAATATTGTAATTGGACCCTGGGCTAGGAATCAAGAGATGTAGATTCCATTGCAAGTTTTGTCATTGGTTGGCTCTGACCTTGGTTAAATCATGTTTCTTCTTTTGGGCTTCTGTTTCCTTGTCACAAATATGGAACAGATACTGAGATATACTGTCTTTTGAAAAATATAAATCAACTTCAAATAAAGCCTAGATTCATGGATAAAATGAAGATTTGAAAATATATATAATGAAAATTTCATAATTTTTATAATCAAGTGACTAAACGAACATTAAAGCAGAAGTTGTGACTGGAGGAAGAACATGACTGAAGCATGAAGTCACATCTGATACTACAGAAAGTTCACACAATGACAAATGTCTCTTTATTTTAAGGAAATGAATATATATTGATTTATGTGCATATCTGTTGAGTCATATAAGTATAAAGAAACCGACTTCTTAGCCTGAAGCCATGTGTTGACTTTGGCCGTATATATTCCATAAGTGATCTCTGTTCATGATACTAGGACACATACAGGCTTGCACTGGAACCCAGGTCTCTCAAGGCAGCCTTTAGGGACCCCCGAGACTATTGTGAGCAGGGAGCCTGAATCGATTGAGAGGTTGGATTGAGGTGGAATAGCTTTGGTACTGAAGTTGTGCAGTCTTTGGGCTGGAGTGGTAGAGGAGTGGAGAAAGCTTGTTTTAGGGCTTCCCTGGGGATTTCCAGTTGATTCTTAGTCCAAAGGATTCCCAAAGAAGCTCTGGCTCATTCTAGAAGTCATCCTAGACCAAAAGAACTATGATAGGCAACGACCAAAGTCACAGAAAATCAGGGTGGCTTGAGATCATTTGGAATTAATCCCTTGTTGCCAAACTTACACCCAGGGAAATCACAGCTGCTCATGCCACTTGGCACAGTAGTAATGTATCAGGCCTCAAGGGGAATAAGCCTACCTAAAGGATTAGAAGAAATTGCTGTGTGGATGACAGCTGATTTCTGAATAAGAATACATTTATTTACCTTTTAAGATATGGATGTAAAGTCATGAATGAAATTTCTCTTTTTCCATTTTACCTGTATTTCTAGATATATCGGGAACCACAGCTCTGTTATCTGAAAGCCTCTTTCTCTCCTTTTATGCCTGACCCTGCAAAAACTTGTCTACATTGTTTGCTAGCTCTGTGGCTTCGGGCAGTAAGGGGAATAAGCCTACCTAAAGGATTAGAAGAAATTGCTGTGTGGATGACAGCTGATTTCTGAATAAGAATACATTTATTTACCTTTTAAGATATGGATGTAAAGTCATGAATGAAATTTCTCTTTTTCCATTTTATCTGTATTTCTAGATATATCAGGAACCACAGCTCTGTTATCTGAAAGCCTCTTTCTCTCCTTTTATGCCTGACCCTGCAAAAACTTGTCTACATTGTTTGCTAGCTCTGTGGCTTCGGGCAGTTAGCTGATGTCTCATGCCCAAGTTATTTTATCTTTAAAATGAAAGTAATGAACTCTGCCCTATGCACGTCACTGGATTGTTGTGAAGTTCAAATGGGACAAGATGTTTTGATAAATTGTAGTTATGTCCAAATGACAGGTGTTATTCTCTCTTATTGGAAAGATACTTGAAAGAAAAATCTGACATATAGTATCAATTTGCTGCATTGTACCAATAAAACTTAGTCCAAGGCCTCCTTTCCCTATCATAGTTCTATGATGTACTGAAAGGCCTCCAAATTTATTGAGGGAGAAGCTATCTTATGTTGAATGATAGCAGAAAAAGTCACCTGTTTCCCTCCTATATTCATTATAAAGCCTTAATGCTGTCTCATGCATGGGACTCATCATGACTGAGTAAGTAAAATGTCTTTATGTAATACCCTTTTCAGTTCTTTGGCCCATTGAGAAAAGGTAAAACTAAACATTTCAGGTTAGGAATTCATATGTTTATTATTCAGTACTGTTGCAATGGTGAAGGAAAGTCCTGATCTCCGTTTCTCAAAGACTATATCATTAACTTGGGAACTGTGGGCAGCTCTATCCCTGAGGCTAACCTAATTCCTGTCGCATTAATTTGAATCACAGGTTATGTGTGTGCCCTTATTTAAGCGTCATTAGATTGTAAAGTGTATGTGTGAGCATGTGCACATGCGCCAGTTTTTGAAAGGGAGTGAGTCTCTTAAGCCACTGTTCATTATGTCTTGTTTATGCTTATGGTCTCTTATGTGTGTGGGTTGTTTGGGTCTTCTTTCTGTTGTTCACTGCTTGTGAAGCTGTTCGGACCCTGTTTCCCTATTGAAATTTTTCTTTCAAGCAGTTCTAAGGATACTGAAGAGGAAAGCGAAGAACATAGAGATTTGAATTAGGCCTGTTTATTTTTCTCTTTAGAAGTAAAGTATTACTGCTCACGTATTCATGTGGGTTATGGTATAACTAAATATAGATAACATCGTGAATCTAGACATGGCTTTGAATTTTAGTTTGGGATCTAGAATCCAGTGATGGATTTTGATGGGGAAACAAAAACTTTTCTTGTCCTGGTAGCCTTTCTTGACCATATTGTTTACATGGGGCCTGAATGTACTAGACATTTCAGACTTCCCATTTGTAATTCCCCTTTCTCCTGTAGTCCTTGCCTTTCTAACTTCCAGAGTAGCCTCTTAAAGTTAACTCTTAAGTATACTTTAAATCTTTAAGTATGTGATGTGATCCTGTTCAAAGGATGTCCTTATAAATTAGTATCTACACAAAGCAACATAATTAAGAATCTTCATAATAGAAAAGAGCTCCTTGATTTAAATAAGGATTTTTCACAGATTTATTTTTCAGCAAGCAGCTTCCTTATAAACATAAGAACAATTGTTTATAATTAGACTGCTAACTACTTTGCAGGAGGTGAGGTGGATAGAGAGCAAGGAAAGGAAAAGGACCCATTTGAGAAACATGTAAATGAAAAGAAGAAAAACTTCTGATCACTTTAAAGTAAAGACAACATTTGGATTTAGAAACCTTTCACATCAGGAAACCAAAGAGAGCACATAATTTCATTTACTATCATTTGATTAATTCAGTCTAGCATGGAACTCTGAATATAGATTATAAATCACACAAATTTATGTGTATAGATTGTATGAAAAAAATACTAGTGTAGAACATGGTTTATGCTGATATTTTTATTGTCAGGGTCAGTATAATTTAAGATGACTCTTACTTAGTCCAGGAGGGAATATGATACTAAGTGAATTGGAATAGTCCCATATATAGTGTTAATTAAATGTTGTAGGGTGTGATAAATCCTTTTCTGTAAACAAGTAAATGGCAATATTTTAAAAATATATATTTAGAGGAGGGCACGTTCAGATGGTGAAATAATGCCAATGTCTCATTACCACGTTAAGTTACTTGGCATCATTCCTTAAGATACTAATGTTGCCTACACAGCCAGTTCCTAGTAAGTAAATTGCTTGTCTTGAAATGGTTTCTGTGATAAATTTTACTGATTGTACATACAATGGATTGTACATACAGATTTTATGTTTCTTATGTTCACATACTTTACTCCTCCCATTAATAAAGCCATTACCAGATTGATTCTTCTAAAATAAGATTTTTAAATTACTTCTCATTCATGAACCCTTTTCAGAAATTTTTAATAGCTCCTGTTTTATCCGCAGCTCTCATTGGTCATCTTCAGCTCAGCATTCAATGCTCTTCATACTCTGCTGTCAGTTTCCCTTCTCTTCCACTGCTTTACCACACACATCGCCTTCTGTTTAACTGAACTGGTTCTGTAAACATCCATTCATTTCCCTCTTCTACCTTTGTTTTAATATTCCTCCTACCTGAAAACCTTATCTCCTCTTCTTCTGTGGTCCTATTGCTTCCATAAAGGACAGTCAAAATTCAACTTATTTCACAAATCCTACCTGGACCCTCTAGGCAGGAGTTTCTGGATTCTTTTATTGTATTTATTATCTTATTTTCATTTTATTATGAATTATTATTTTTGCAGATGTAGTCTGTAGCTCCTTAGTGAGATTGTAAGTTCCATAAAGACAGAGCCTTAGGAGTTATTCTGTTCCTGGGTCACTCTTTAATGGCTTTTTTTATCTTTAGGTTTACCATTGCTTGTTCAGAGAACAATTGCAAGAACTATTGTATTACAAGAAAGTATTGGCAAAGGTCGATTTGGAGAAGTTTGGCGAGGAAAGTGGAGAGGAGAAGAAGTTGCTGTTAAAATCTTCTCCTCTAGAGAAGAGCGCTCATGGTTCCGTGAGGCAGAGATTTATCAGACCGTAATGTTACGTCATGAAAACATCTTGGGATTTATAGCGGCAGACAATAAAGGTCAGTAACATCTGCTTCTCCTCTTAGTATAATGAAATCTACTTGAGCCTTTCTATAAATATGGCTACTAAACATTGTCAGGTTAGATGAAAAATAAATGTTTGTCATACAGATTAGACCTATTAAGTCAAATAGAATATATTTGAAATCTTTAGAAACAGGAGCTTCTTAAAGATTTTCTTGACTCTTGACAACATGTTTCTAAATGTCTAATGTTTTATAAGATATAAAGAGCTGAAAAAAAAAAAAGAGCTGAATATATATTTAAAAGTGATATGCTTTTGGGACACCTGGGTGGCTCAGCAGTTGAGCATCTGCCTTCGGCCCAGGGTGTGATCCTAGAGTCCCAGGATCGAGTCCCACATGGCCTCCCTGTGTGGAGCCTGCTTCTCCCTCTGCCTATGTCTCTGCCTCTTTCTCTGTGTCTCTCTTGAATAAATAAATAAAATCTTTAAAAAAAAAATAAGTGATATGCTTTGTTATTTTGGTTTTATAAGGTAGAAAGCTACATATGTATTTAAAAGTGATATGCTATTTTGGTTCTAGGCAGTTATTTGAGTATAGTCATAGCATAGAAAAAATGGGATTTATAAAGTCTAGCTGCTCAAAACTTTGAGATAGGATAGAGCCCAGAGATCTGTTTCATTTAAATTTCCTCATGACGATTAGGGCATTCTAATAGATACTAATGACTTTCTTTTTAGGAAGAGTAAAAATAACTTAGTATATTTTGTGTTTTAAGTTGCCAGAGGCTAAATAGTCTTTTAAATCCACTTTACTAAATAGAGAAATAGTTTCTCCAGGACCACAGTGCCCATTGGTGACCAACCATCTAGATGCTTTCTTGCCTGTGGCACAGGTGCCTGGGGGCCTGGCTCAATTTGATGCTGCAGGAAGTGCGGAAGCCATGTCAGTGGTGTGTCAGAGTGAGTGCTGACAGGGAGCAGTGGCTTCACACTGTACTTCATCTATATCTTGGCTTTGGTTCCTACTGTTGTGGCCACAATTCCTGCTCTTGTAGCTTCCTCAGAGACTCCGGTTAGAACTCTCATCATCCCTACCTGCAATCAGATATATATCCCAGCTTTCCTATTATTAAAAAATGCATTATTTTCTCTTTGAGATTGGCCAGAACTATGGTCCTCTTTTTCCTCTTCTCCCCTCCCATTTTCAACAGTATTTATTTCTTCAGAATATTAAGTGTTTAATGATTTTCCCTTTTGTTTCTCTGTATTTTTTAGTTTATTTGCAGTAAGCATTTATTACTTGTTTCTTTTTCAGATTTTATTTCTAGAGAATTCCAGTATGTAGAAAAGTGGAGCGAGTAGAGTATAATGAATACCTGTCACCCAGCTTCAATAGCGTTTAGGTCATTGCCAATCATGTTTGATATGTTTCCACCTACTCTGCCTCTATCTGAATTATTTGAAACCAAAGATATGATGATAAATCTTTTTATCCACAAATACTTTTCATTTGTATCTTTAGATTAAGGAATCTTCTTAATGCAACATGACCACGCAACTGTTGTCAATTTTTAAAATGTCATCAGTATCCAGTCAGTTTCATGTTTCTGCAGTTGTATATTATTTTTTAAAAAACAATTGGCTATTCACTTTAGGATGCAAAGTCTACAGGGACACCTGGATGACTCAGTGGTTGAGCATCTGCTTTTGGTTCAGATCGTAATCCCAGGGTCCTGGGATTGAGTCCTGCATTGGGCTCCCCAGAGGAAGCCTGCTTCTCCCTCTGCCTGTGTCTCTGCCTCTCTGTGTCTCTCATGGATAAATAAAATCTAATTTTTTTTTAAAAGGATGCAAAATATGGCATTTGATTGGTGTTTTTCTTAAATCCCTTAAAATTGCTATGTTCCCTCTTCCTTTTTTTTTTTTTTTTCTTTTTCTTCTTGCAGTTTGTTGAAGAAACTGGATCGTTTGTCCTATAGGCCTTATCACATTATGGATTGTGTTGATTGAATTTCCATAGGCTCTCTGAACTTGCTCCTTGTATTTAAAAACTAGTAGTTAGGATTAGAGACTAAATCTGATTATTGTATTTTATTGGCTTCCTGAAAATATTGTATACTTTCCTATATATTGCATACTTTGTATTATACACTTGTATATTATATACAATATATTGTGTATTATATAGTCTATCACATTAGGAACCATATTAGACTACTATCTTTTTTAAAGTTTTTATTTATTTTAGAGAGTGAGAGAAAGAACAATAACAGGGAGAGGAGCAGATGGGGAAGGAGAGGGAGAGGGAAAGGGGAAAGAATCTCAAGGAGATTATCTGCTGAGCATGGAGTGGTGAGACTCCATCTCACTATCCTGAGATCATGACCTGAGCTGAAAAGAAAGAGTTGAACACTTAACCACCTGAGCCTCCCAGGTGTTCCTTAATTTGCAATTTAGGGGCAGTGATAGCAATGGATGTGATGGCTGTAGACTGTGATTTATCAGTGACTATTACCAATTCCATATTACTTGATGTAAAAACAAAACAAACAAAAGCAGTGATCATAGTTTGACCAAGTCCTTAGTTTTCCTTTTCTTCTGCTTTTGGCACCATTAGCATCCCCTCCAACTTTTTTTCTTTTTTTTAAGATTTTATTTATTTATTTGATAGAGCCAGAGAGCACAAGCGGGTGGAAGGGCAGAGGGAGAGGGAGAAGTGGCTCTCCCCTAAGCAGGGAGCCCAACGTGGGGCTCAATCCCAGAACCCCGGAATCATGACCTGAGCTTAAAGCAGATGCCCAGCCAATTGAGCCACCCAGGTGCCCCTCCCCTCCAACTCTTAAAACAACCTTACAAACAATGTTTCATGACTCTGGATTTTATGTGTTTGTTTCTTATTTCTTAGTAGTTGTCTTTTTTTTTTTTTTTGTAAAACTTTTTACTGATTCGTATGAAGGCTGAGTCTACAAAACAGTAATTGCTCCCTTGAAGGACTTATCCACATGCATAGTTTCAAACTTGACTGTGGTAGTTGCTATTCAATCTGTCTTTTGGGGCTCAAACCTTACCCAGGCCCAAGATGTTTTAGGCATATTCCAAGTTGCAAACACCCTGGCACAAAGTACCCTTGCTGCTGTTCCCTGAACTTTTTCTTCCCATTTGCTCAGGCAGCAGCCAAGCTGGTGCTGTCATCTGGTGGTCACCATGGGAACTGGCTGACCCTCTTGGGTCTTCCTCACCCTCTTCTTCTTTGTCAGGGGTTAATGGACTTTACTCAGAACCTAACCCATCCACCATAGTTCGCTTCTTCTTTATCTTTATTCCCCTGATTTAGTTAATTCCACCTCAGACAACCCTTTATATTACACAGCCTCTTACATATCCTTTTTCTGCGTCTCTTGTTAATTACCTCAGAAAATCTCCCTTTCTTCCATCTGCCTGTGTTCCTATTTGTCAGCCTTTCACAATTCAGTCATGATTAATAAGCATGCAGATAAAAATAGTGATGCATCTGTATCAAGGAAAATAAAAGGTACAAGTTTGAATAGAATCAGTTTATAAAGTTTATGAAGAATAAGTATGTGGGGGGAGCCCAGGTGGCTCAGCAGTTTAGCGCCGCTGTCAGCTCAAGGCGTGATCCTGGAGACCCAGGATCGAGTCCCACGTCGGGCTGCCTGCATGGAGCCTGCTTCTCCCTCTCCCTGTGTCTCTGCCTCTCTTTCTTTCTGTATCTCTCATGAACAAATAAATAAAATATTAAAAAAAAAGAATAAGTATGTGAAGAACTAGTGTCATGAATATCTAAATTCTTTTAAAGTATCCAGAATCTTCTGAAAATACCTAGAGTTGCTTTCTTGCAAGTAACAACCTTCAAAATATAGAAGCTGTTTTGTATCAATTGGGGTGGATATTGTTGTTGTTTTTTACAACCAGTAAGGAAGGAAACAGCCCATTTTAAGTTCTTATTGCTATGCATTATGCTAAATCTTAATCAGTTGTCCTGTTTTTTAAATCTTCTTAACAGTTTTACAAAAGTAAGGTATTCTTGCTGTGTAAAAGAAGAAACAGAGATTTCACTGGTTAAGAAAGTTAACTGAGGTCACATAGTCAATAACAACTAGTCCCTGGATTTCACCCCAGATCAGAGTGACTCCAAGTGTGTATCTTTTACTGAATTGTGCTGCCTCCTAGTATTGTTGTAATGAATGATTTCATGAAATATGAGTGGTTTTCTTGCTACTCCTAGGTTACATAGGCTTTTGTGGGTTAGCCTAGCGTAGAAGCCTACACAGAATCTTTCCCATGATTCCCATGAAAATACACATTTCAAATCCATGTATCAGTTTACAGAAACATTTCTGGAATACATATTCCTAGTTTTTTTTTTTTTTTTTTTAAGATTTCATTTATTTATTCATGAGAGACACACAGAGAGGCAGGGATATAGGCAGAGGGAGAAGCAGGCTTCCCTGCAGAGAGCTTGATGTGGGTCTCAAACCTGGGGATCACGCCTTGAGCCAAAGGAAGATGCTCAACCACTGAGCCACCCAGGCATCACTATATATTCCTAGTTGTTGAAGTTCAAAATCACCTTGTGTAAAACTGGGTTCAGCCCCAGCTTTTTGTCCCCCTGAGGTTTTAGTTCCTGTCTCAACTTTCCCATGTGTCCGTGATACCACTATTTTTATATTTTTTCTAAGCTGGAAACCATGGAATCATAATCCTCTTACCTGGCTTTTTTGTGAACTGAATGTAGTCTGTGATTAAAGCTTGCATTTCTTCATTTATGCTCACTTTCAGTTTTGTCCTGTACTATTTTATTCCTACTGTGGCCACACTAGGCTCCAGATACTTCTCATTACCCTCCCTCTCCCTTTTTCCCTCCTCCTTCCAGAAACAGCCACTAAGCACTTATCCTAAACCAGACATTTTCTAGCCAACTGAGGATTCCCCAGTTCTGCTACTATCTGTGTAGATTCAAGACCACCATCTTTGAACTATGATTCCTTATCTCTTAAATGGGATTAGTTTTCCTTGGCTTATCTCAGGAATGGGGGCTTCCTCAGAGGATCTGAAAGATATGTATGTAAAAGTATAAGACAAAATGAAAATATGAAGGAAATAATATACAAACTTAAGGTATCATCATCCTGTTCCATCAGGATTGAGAGTAAAAAGTGGTAGCTTTTGAATAAATGGATGTTTTACAACCCTTCTGAAACACTGTTATTCTACTCCACAGACAATGGTACATGGACTCAGCTCTGGTTGGTGTCAGATTATCATGAGCATGGATCCCTCTTTGATTATTTGAACAGATACACAGTTACTGTGGAAGGAATGATAAAACTTGCTTTGTCCACAGCAAGTGGACTTGCGCATCTCCACATGGAGATTGTTGGTACCCAAGGTAACTCAAGTACTTATGTTACTGAAGCTTTAAATTCCAGTGAATATAATGTCTGTTAGAAATTCTATGTCAGCCCAAGTGAAGATGTTTAAAATGAGGTTTTTAATATTACTTTATATTTCTGTTGAAAATCTCAGAGTTAAGAATATGGGTAATTGTTTAGAGATTCTCTAGTCATTATAACAATACCTACATGTTTGTGAATTCTTAAAAGTAGCATCTAGAGTTGTGATTTTTGAGGATTTTGATTTTAGAATTCAAGTCTGAAAGAATGTGTGTTTCTGTGTAGTAGTACAAAATGTAATGTGAAAATTCTTTTTAAAAATCAACATGCCACCTAATGTTATATGGCCAAATAATTATATTTGACCCCAAGATAAGGTGACTGCATGAGACAGTTTTATAGATGAGAAAATCATATATGAAATTTTAATTATGAAATTGTTATGGTATGATTTTTGTGCCATGTAGTATATAAAATGCTAATGTATCTCTCTCCTCTAGTGATTATCTTCTTGCCCTGGTGACTCTCTCATTCCTCACTTTACTACGTACATGTTATTTCACATCTTAGCCTTCCTCATCTTTGTAATTGTTACTATTGGTGATTATACCAGTACTATTGAATTATAATTCACATATCCTATAGTTCACCTGTTTTAAGTGTGCAATTCTGTGGTTTCTAGTATATTCACAGAGTTGTACATCACCACAGTCCATTTTAGAATGTTTTCATCACTCCAAGAAGAAGCACTGTGCCCGTAGCAGTCACTCCCCATTTCCTCCCAAACTCCTTAGTCCTGGGTAACCACTAATCTACTTTCTGCCTCCAAAGATTTGCTTATTCTGGACATTTCCTATAAATGGAATTGTATCATATGTGGTCTTTTGTGACTGACTTCTTTCTCTTGGCATGTTTTCAGGGTACATCCATGTTGTAGCATGTTTCAGTATTTTGTTCCTCTTAGTGGCTGATTAATACTCCCATTGTTTGGATGTACCACATTTGTCCATCAGTTGATGGGCATTTGCATTGTTTCCACTTTTGGCTTTTGTGAACAATGCTGTTGTGAACATTGGTGTACACTTTTATTGTGTGTGGGTATATGTTTTCAGTTCTCTTATACAGTGGAATTACTGGATTATACAATAACTAATGGTCTGAGGCACTACCAGACTGTGACTATTTTTTCCAAAGTGACTATACCATTTTACATTCCTATCAGCAGTTTAGGAGGGCTCCAGGGAGTCTACTGTTAGTAGTAAAGATTATAAATTAAATACTGAGTACATTACAGTTGGTAAGTAAAGGAAGTGGTGTACATGCTTGGTTCTTGGACTGAAATATCAGGCTATGATGAGAGTTCCATAAATAATTCATAGGATGTCAGCAAACTAACATCTTTAACTCCCCATCTTTGAATTGGTAGACTTACATTTTTTGAGCACCATCTTATTTTCTCCATTTTCTTTGAATAAATATAATTTCAGCAACTTTTGATATAATGATTCATTTGAGGTTGTTTAGTAATTGTCCAGGTATTATGGGCTGAAATGCTTTGACACTGGGATAGGAGAAGAGGCTTTGAACCTAAAGGGGAGAATTGTGATTGCTATCACTTTTTAAGCAATTGCATTTACTTTTTGTTTCTTTAGGGAAACCAGCCATTGCTCATAGAGATTTGAAATCTAAGAATATCTTGGTAAAGAAGAATGGAACTTGCTGTATTGCAGACTTAGGACTGGCAGTGAGACATGATTCAGCCACAGATACCATTGATATTGCTCCAAATCACAGAGTGGGAACAAAAAGGTATGCTTGTAAATAGTGTTTATTATCTTCTGAGCTCAACTTCTTTTTAATTTCCTTCTCATTTATGTGGATTATCTTCTGAAACTCAAACCTGTACTTTATTAGATTGCCCACAGGTAGAAGATCTCATGGTCTTGCCTGCTCTGAAGCCAAGGTTACCTGACTTTTAAAGATGCCTGCTGATGAAAGGTGGCCCTTCCAGAAAATATCATTCGTGGCCCTTCCAGAAAAATTATAATAATAATAGGAGCTGATGTTTATAGGGTACCCAGTATGTGCCAGTCATTTTAATGGGTCATACATATATATATGCTTGGTTCTTGCTTAATATATATATATATATATATATATATATTCATTCTCTCAGTTAATGCTCTCTTCAAATGCTGTACTGTAGCTAGCCCAACTATTTTCTTATTTTTAGTTCCTGGAACTATACTTTCTTCCTTAGAATTTCTGCATGTGTTGTATCCTAGAGCAGACTTTGTCCTGCTGTTTCCCTGGTTTATTTTTTTTATTTTTTTATTTTTTTTTGCTGCAAAAAGCTTTATTGTCTTGTTTCCCTGATTTATAGTCACCCTTCCTTTCCTAGAGGAAGCCCTTCCTGGACTGTGAGGCGCCCTTCCCAGGGGCTCTCATAGCAAGCTGTGAAGCTGGGCCATTAAGGCACTGAGCACATTATAACTCTCCATTTACTTGTCTTTATATTCCATTGGATTGCAAGCTGCTTGAGATCAGGCTTGTATTCCCAGCATCCATTATAGCACCTAATGCATAGTAAGTCCTTAGTAAATATTTGTTGAATCTATGAGTTTTCTAAAGAACATAACTAGGTAGGTGTCATTGCCTTCATTTCACAGAAGAGGAAACAGCCCCATAGATGTTAAATAAAAAGGTCAGCCTCACCTGAAGAGCTGAGATTTGAATTTAGGCCTTTCTGACCCCAAAGGCCTTACTGTGTATATCACAGCATGTTGCCACAATGTATCTTCACACTATTGCCTCCACCTTGGATAGAGCCAAGCTTTATTCTATCTCAGTTGTATCTGTGATTTCTGGATTTGACGAGGACTCTCAGAACTCTTGATGTGGGGATTCAAGACAGTGATTGCTACAGTTCTTCATGGATCCTGATCTGTAACTTCAGGAGGGTTTTTAAAATTCCAAAACCCTACAATGAGGCATCAGTAGGAGGACTGGCATTCATTTTTTAATCTATTATTTTGTTCCCTGGATTATGTCCTCATCCTTCCTTTTCATCCTATTTTAGTGAGAAGACTTCTAGATTAAAATATATGATCCCTGCATAGTATTTGACAAAGTGGGTGGTATATGTTAAGACATTTATAATAGTCATGATTGTTATATAGGTGTCTTTCATTGGAAATGAAGATCATAAGGCAGATAAGATAGCATGAAATTGCTGTTTCAGCTTTTCATGGCATTTAGTTGACATCATTAATTTTCAAAGCAGTGTGGATATTTAATATTTTTCTTGAGTCTAATATTTTAGTTATATAATATTGTGTGTGTGTGTGTGTGTGTGTGTGTGTGTGTATCTCCATATATGAATAGAGATACCTGAAAGGTTGTTCATCAAAGCATTAATGATTTTTCACTTTGTACTTTTTGAACTTTGAGAAAATTTCTATAAGAAGCATGAGTCATTTTAAAAAGCAGAACCATGCTAAAAGGGAAGAAAAGTCTTAAAGTTAATACCAATTTAAAAAATATATATAAAAAAAATTCTCAGTAGGAAAAGAAAATATGTGAAACAGTTCAAAAGTAGTATGGCTACTATTCCATAAAGTAAATTGCTGACTTCTTTTTTAGGTATATGGCCCCCGAAGTTCTAGATGATTCCATAAATATGAAACACTTTGAATCCTTCAAACGTGCCGACATCTATGCAATGGGCTTAGTATTCTGGGAAATAGCTCGACGATGTTCCATTGGTGGTAAATTTCTCCCCCTCTCCCAACAGTTTGTCATGAACAGAAAAGGTGGTCCAGGATAGCCGCTTTTTTTTTTTTTCTTTAAGATTTTTTTTTTTAAGATTTTATTTTTTTATTCATGAGAGACACACACACACACACACACACACACACACACACACAGAGGCAGAGACACAGGCAGAGGGAGAAGCAGGCTCCACGCAGAAGCCCGACATGGGACTCCATCCTGGGACTCCAGGATCACGCTCTGGGCCAAAGGCAGGCACTAAGCCACTGAACCACCCAGGGATTCCCTTTACGATTTTTATTTATTTATTTGACACTGAGAGATGGTGGTAGAGAGCAATCACAAGCAGGATGAGTGGGAGAAGGAGAAGACTCCTCACTGATCAGGGAGCCCAATGCAGGGTTCAATGCCAGGACCCTGGGATCATGACTGGAGCCGAAGGCAGATGCTTAACTGACTGAGCCACCCAGGCACCCCTGTCGTGTTTTTGTTTGTTTGTTTGTTTGGTTTTTTTCATTGAATGAAATTATACACATTAGTAGTCAGAAATTATATTCACCAGGTGATCACTGAGAGTGCCAAAGAAAATAATGGAGATAAAATTTGCAGTGGGGGGAAATGACATGATATGACATGCTTATTCTAGTGTATTCTTTTTCTATTTCCATTTGAATCTTGGGAAACATGAGAAACCAAGCCCTTGTTATCTTGGAATATAGTTATTTATAATGGATGACTGCTTGAGAGGCCACCCAGGAAGCTGTTTCTACAGCATGTACCTGGGTCAAACTCATTTTCCCCCCTGAGAGTGTGTTATTTTCTCCAACTTCTTAGCTGGAAGTTACATATACAGAATACAGTTACATTACCATTACACTAGTTTTTAAACAAGTTTATTTTAGCTGAAATTTAGTTTTAGATTGAGCACTTTTAATATTTACTTGCGGAATAGTTTCTTATACTTAGGGGCCCAGGCTTGGTTGAGACTTGGGTTTATGTGGCAATAAGAGGGAGAGCATGTCTCTGTATTATATAGCAAAGAGGACAGATCCAAGTAGAGGTAAAGGACTTGCACCCCAGATTTGCTTGTAGGATTTACATCTCCATGGTAGAGTGTATATCCCCTGTACCAAGTGAGAGGGTGAGCACTCACAGGTTAAAAACTATCATTTCTTGCACATGAGGTGAAAATGTTAATCAAGTCATCATAGCTCATAGTTAACCGTCATTAAAATAGCCTTTGCTGATCCCCTAGTGATATGTAGTTTCAGGGTGTGGGCCCAGTACCAACTCAGAGAGATGGGTTGTTGATGCTTGTTGATGCAGATGTGGATGAGATAGAGCAAGCTAGAAGCCCTGTTCCACTTCGCTAATTTATTAATGGAACCCTGAACTAGGACTCTCAGCTATTCCTGGACAAAGAATGATCTGGCATTAGCTGAGTAAATTCTTCAAAAACAATTTCTTTTAACCAATATAGGAATTCATGAAGATTACCAGCTGCCTTATTATGATCTTGTACCTTCTGATCCATCAGTTGAAGAAATGAGAAAAGTTGTTTGTGAACAGAAGTTAAGGCCAAATATTCCAAACAGATGGCAGAGTTGTGAAGTGAGTATTGATTTTGGATACTACACAATTTTCTGAACTGCTTCTGCTTGTATGTGGAAATTTGTTTTTTTTTTTTTTAAGGAAAATAGACACAAGAATTTTTTTTCTTTTTCTTTTTTTTTCATGGCAGTTAAATCAGTGAGTGAAAAACATAATTTGGTTTTCCTGTTCAATCTCAAGTACATCAAAAGGGCCATGGAGCATTTGCAGTGACCATCAGTGTGTCAGAATAGTATTTAAATCTACCAGTAAACCAAGGCACCTGCATTTTCATTTTATCTGTTTTTTACATGGAGCATTCAGTCCATTTACGTTTAATGCACTTATCAGTATAGACGGGTTTAAATTCACCATCTTTTTTCTTTTCTTTTTTTTTTTTAAGTGCACTCCCTAATCCCTATCACCTATTTAACCCATCCCCCCACCCATCTCCCCTTTGGTAACCACCAGTTTGTTCTCTGTAGTTGAGAGTCTATTTCTTGGTTCCTTTCTCTCTCGCATATGCATGCGTTTGTTTGCTTTTTACTTTGCTTGTTTTTTTGTTTCCTAAATTCTACATATGAGTGAGATCACATGGTGTTTGTCTTTCTCTGACTAACTTATTTCATTTAGCATTATACTTTCTAGCTCCATACATGTTTTTGCCGATGGCAAAATTTCATTCTTATGACTGAGTAATATTCTATATATACCACACCTTCTTTATCCAGTCATCTGTTGATGAACACGGGTTGCTTCCTTAGTTTGGCTATTGTAAAATAATGCTGCAGTGAACATAGGGATACATGTTTGCCTTTCAGTATTTTTGTATTTGGGGTGTAAATACCCAGTAGTGCGATTCCTGGATCATAGGATATTTCTCTTAATTTTTTGAAGGAATCTCCATAATATTTTCCACAATGGCTTCACCAATTTGCATTCCCAGGAACAGTGCAAGAGGGTTCTTTTTTTTCCACATGCTTGCCAACACTTGTTGTTTCTTGTGTTTTTGATTTTAGCCATTCTGACAGGTGTGAGGTGATATCTCATTGTAGTTTTGATTTGCATTTCCCTGATGATGAGTGATGGTAAGCATCTTTTTATGTGTTTGTTGGCCATCTGAATGTCTTCTTTGAAGAAATATGTCTTCTGCCCATTTTTTAATTGGATTCTTTGTTTTTTTGGTATTGAATTGTATCAGTTCTTTATATCAGATACATCATTTAAAAATATCTTCTCTAGTCACTGGGGTAGCACAGTTCAGTTAAGCATCAGACTCTTGGTTTTGGCCAGGTCATTATCTCAGGGTTTTGAGATTGAGCCCCATGTTGAGCTCTGCACTCAGCGCAGTCTGCTTAAGACTCTCCCTCTGCCCTTCCCTCACTGTCTCTCTCTCTCTCTCTCTCAAATAAATTAATTAATTTAAAAAAATAATTTAAAAAAATCTTCTCCCATTCAGTAGGTTGCTTTTAGTTTTTACTGATCATTTCCTTTGCTGTGCAGAAGCTCTTTATTTTGCTGTAGTCTCAGTTTATTTTTGCTTTTGTTTCCTTTGCCTCAGGATACCTATCTAGAAAAATGTTGCTATAGCCAGTGTCAGAGAAATTACTGCCTGTGCTCTCTTCAAGGATTTTTATAGTTTTAGGTCTCACATTTAGGTCTTTATTCCATTTTGAGTTTATTTTTGTGTGTGGTGTTAGGAAACGATCCAGTTTCATTCTTCTGCTTGTTAACTGTCCAGTTTTTGCAACACCGTTTGTTGAAGAGACTTTTTCCCATTGTATATTCATTCCTCCTTTGCCAAAGATTAATTGACCATATGATCGTGGGTTCATTTATGTTTTCTGTTCTATTCTATTGATCTGTGTGTCTGTTTTTATGCCAGTATCATACTGTTTAATTACTACCACTTTATAATATAACTTGAAGTCCAGAGTTGTGATACCTTCAGTTTTGTTTTGTTTTTTACCAAGACTGCTTTGACTCTGAGGTCTTTTGTGGTTCCATACAAATTTCAGGATTGTCTTAGTTCTCTGAAAATGCTGTTGGTATTTTGATAGGGATTGCATTAATTATATAGATTGCTTTGGGTAGTTCTAGACATTTAAAAAATATTAGTTCTTCCAACCCATGAGCATAGAATGTTTTTCCATTTCTTTGTATCGTCTTGAGCTTCTTTCATCAGTGTTTTATAGTTTCCAGAGTACAGGTCTTTTACCTCTTTGGTTATGTCTATTTCTAGATATTTCATTGTACTTGGCATAATTGTAAATGGGTTTGTTTCCTTAATTTCACTTTTGCTGCTTCATTATTAGTGTATAGAAATGCAACAGATTTCTCTACATTGATTTTGTATCCTGCCACTTTACTGAATTCATTTATCAGTTCCAGTAGTTTTTTTGGTAGAGTCTTTGGGGCTTTCATATGTAGTATCATGTCTTTTGGAAAGAGAAGTCACCTGCATTTTAAACGAATGCATCGGGACGCCTGTGTGGCTCAGCAGTTTAGCGCCCGCCTTTGGCCCAAGGCGTGATCCTGGAGTCCCGGGATCGAGTCCCACATCGGGCTCCCTGCAAGGGGCCTGCTTCCCCCCTCTGACTGTGTCTCTGCTCCTGCCTCTTTCTCTGTCTCTCATGAATAAATGAATAAAATATTACAAAAATAAATAAATAAACAAATGCATCCTTTTGATCAGGGCAGCCCAGAACAGTAGAATGGGTGCTGGATGGAAATTAAGAAGCCTGTATTTTAGACCAACCTGGCCACCATTTCTGAGTCTGACTTTGGGCAAATCATTTCAGTTCTCCAGATCCTAACATGCCTTTTAAAAGGAGGAAGCTAGATAAGGTGATTGGGAGGATGGGTCTGATGATTTAACATCTTATTCATCCAGTTGCCTGTGTGACCAGGAATGTGGGTAAAATGCTTTCCAGCAGTGTCTGAGATTCTCAATTCCAGGTCTTACAAAAATTTTAGAAATGCTTTTGTACTTGGAAATTTAAAGAATTCATAAGACAGATCTTATTTAATCTATACTTAATTGCTAGTTGTCACTATTATAATATTGGCAAGAACGAGCATTTTCCTCCAGATGTGAAATTTTATAACTTAAAAGGAATAAAAAGATGGCGACCTAAGTAGTTGGTTTTACATCTCAAAAGAACATGGGACTTAATAGTCAGGACATCAAGAGTGCTCCTTGGCTACCTCCAACAAAGTCAAGTGTCCAGGCCCAGATAAAATACATCTCAATGTGCTCAGAAAATTTACATGTTTAACAAATGAAATTGGGCTGGATTTTGTCTTTTACAGATTTGATCTTGATATTGCAAAGTGCAAACTTGAAGTATTAATGCACTCATTAAATAAATAGAGCACGTTATGAAACAGATGGCTTTTTAAGCATGAGGAAAAGTTAGCAGAAAACATTAAGAGGACACACGGAATTTGTAGTTACTGTCATATCATGCTGAATTAATGCCACTGGTGTCATTTTTGTTTTTTCTCCATTTGGTTAGTTTTCTATTTCACTTTTCAGTAATTCAGTCTTATACTTTTCTGGAGTTTTATAAATCTCCTCTCAAAAGTTGAAACACATTAAGAACATGAAACTGATAAAATGACTGAAGAAGTATTTTCTTGAACCTTCCTATCTTTTCTAGTCTGGACTTGTGGCTCTCTAGGCCAGCTGTGCAGCTTTCGTCTTGGGATAGCCCTCACTGTTTGTCCTGGGTTCCCTTTGTCTCTGTGATAGTGAACCTTCCTTCCTGGATCCCATGACTTCATGTTTCTTGGTGTATTCACTCTCCCCCTTTTTTAAGTCTCTGCTCAGATGTTACCTTGTTAGTGGACATTTAAAATATCACCTTCTTCCCCATGCATATTTTTAGCTCCTTACCTAAATGATGTTTTCCTTAGCAATTACCACTGACAGTCCACATATTTTGTTTGTTAATGATATGCTTTGGCTCCCTAGAATGTGAGCTTTATGAGGGTTGGGATTTTGTTTGTCCTCTGTTGTATCCCCAGTACCTAGGATGGTAGATGGTATGCTCTCTATAAATTTGTTATTTTGTGGAATGAGTGTATGTGATGGGCATTTGGTCCTTTTTATCTGGAAATGAATGTTCATTTTTAGGAAATGTCCCTGAAGTATTTCTTTGACTTGTTCTCTTCTGTTTTCTTCTGTTCTCTTTCTTACACTACAGTTTTGAACGTTAGACCTCTTGAAGAGGCCTTCTCATTTTCTTCTCTTTTCCATCTTATCCATCCCTGGTTTTTCCCTACACTTTCTGTGAGGTTTATCAACTTGTATCTTTTTTCCTCAGGTTTATTTTCCAATTCTTTTGTCAGGTTTTTCCAAAGTCAAACAAAAGGCAAAAAAAAATTGTCAGTGATGAACCTGAGTATTTTCTTCTATCTCTTTGAGGATATTAATAATAAGTTGTTGATATTTTCTTTTCTGTACAACTGTTTTGTCCAAGGAGCTTTGTTCTGTTTGTATCAGCTTCTGTATTCATACCGCTTTCTCTGATGTCTGCTCAAACTCCAGTTTTCTTCGTGTTTAAAGACAGGACACACTGGAAGCTGATGGAAGCTTTGTGCACACGAATGGAGCTTATCCATTATGACCTTCAGGGTGACCTAACTGGGTTGCTTCCTTGGGGAGCCCCAATGTCAGTATCTTCAGGTCTTTCCTCTTGGGCTCACATTTCCCAGAGAAGACTCTTTTAGTCTCTTGCCTGGAGGAGTATCTACAAGTTGCTGCCTGTGTTTTGGGAGAAAACCTATGATTTTATCATTTAGTGAGTTGTCAGTATGGAATTTTGCCCCCATCTTTTCCAAGTCAGAAGTCTGTTTTACCCCTCAGATACAAACTTCTAGTCTTTTGCTAGGGTGGGGTTGGGGCAATCACTCAGCTCAGTAAAGCTTGGGGATGAGGAGGTATCTGGGGTTCCAGCACTTTTGGGTGATCCTCCTATTTTTCAGTTTGAACTTTCCCTCAGAGGAAGTTCTCAGTACAGTTAATTCCTTGGTTAATTCTCAATTAACTCAGTGCAGTTAATTCCTTGGTTCTAGGGGGAGTTTCTGTGTGAATTAAGTTCCTTTTTTGCCTTATACAGCCTTGGTTTGGGATTCAGCTTTTTTAGTTCTGCTAAGTAAGTCGGCCTTCATCCATCTGCTTTCCAGGTGCTGACACCAGTACCTACTGATGGGAATTGAAATCATTTCTCTTCATTTGCTATAACAAATAATGCAGAAACAGCAAAATAAAAAAAAAAATTTGAACATATGTCACTTAGAAATTGTACAGAGTTCAGATCTTACCAGATGAATAGATAGCGGTGCACTCATTAATTATTTTTCTTCTATTTTCTTGCAGGCCTTGAGAGTAATGGCTAAAATTATGAGAGAATGTTGGTATGCCAATGGAGCAGCGAGGCTTACAGCTTTGCGGATTAAGAAAACATTGTCACAACTCAGTCAACAGGAAGGCATCAAAATGTAGTTCTGCAGCTTTGCCTGAACTCTACTTTTCCTTCAGATCTGCTCCTGGGTTTTAATTTGGGAGGTCAATTGTTCTACCTCAGTGAGAGGGAATAGAAGGATATTGCTTCCTTTTGCAACAGTGTAATAGGTCAATGAGAAACTCCCCAGGATTTCTTTGGACCCAGGAAACAGCTGTGTGGGTCCTTTCTGTGCACTATGAACACTTCTTTCCCAGGACAGTTAAAAGATGTTGTGTAGTCTACCTTTATTTTTTATTAACACAAAACTTGGGTTTTTTTAAAAAAAAGATGATTGCTGGTCTTAACTTTAGGTTAACTCTGCTGTGCTGAAATCATCTTTAAGGGTAAAGGAGCTGGATTGTTGAGTTATACGAAACATTTCTTATTTTTAAAGAAAGTGATTTATTCCTGGTTAGTACATTCTCAGAGGATTCTGAACCACTAAAGAGTTTCCTTGATTCAGACTTTGAATGTACTGTTCTATAATTTTCAGGATCTTAAAACTAACACTTATAAAACTCTTATCTTGAGTCTAAAAATGACCTCATATAGAAGTGAGGAACATAATTTATGCAATTGTATTTTGTATACTGTTACTGTTCTTTCACATATTCAGAACATTACATGCCTTCAAAATGGGATTGTACTATACCAGTAAGTGCCGCTTCTGTGTCTTTCTAATGGAAATGAGTAGAATTGCTTAAAGTCTGTGTGTCTTAAAAGCTATAGTATTTTAATTCCAAAAGTTTATTTATCTGGGTAACCCAGACTTTTTCTGTTTTGTTTTTTGGAAGATTTTTTTGTAGTATGTCATTTGGTATTCTATTTGAAAATGCCTTTCTCCTACCAAAATGTGCTTAAACCACTAAAGAAATGAAGTGGCATTAATTGGTAAATGTTATCATGGTCATTTTTGAATATTCTCACATCAAGTTTTTTTTTACATTTAAATTGTGTCGTCCAAGTATACCTTAAAAAAGTCAAGTGGCACTCTAGATGCTTATAGTACTTTAATAATTTAAAACTTGTGGCATACAGACTAATTTTTCTAAAAGGGAAAATTTGTCTAGCTGCTTGTGAAAAGTTGTGTGGCATTCTGTAAGCCATTTTTTTCTTTATCTGATCAAAGACAGTGTTATTTTTTTAAGAAATTAATTACATTTAAAATTAAGGTATGGTTAATGTTAAATAATAGGCCTTTTTCTAGGAAGGTAAAGGTAGTTAATCATTTGAGTAGATAACAGGTGTGCAAGAGAGTCACATTTGTTGCATAGGAGTCAGTGTTCGGTGGACTTTCTGTCTTTGTAACTAAAGTTAGAGTTAGTGTGGTTCTGAGGTCTCACTCCACTTTGAGGAAGGCAGCTTCTAATTCAGTCTTTCCTTCTGTGTGCAGATACTGCAACTGCTTACTTTATATGGTTAGGTAATAAGTTTAGTACACCCTTGATATTTGGGAGAGTGGTAGCTAAAGAACATTCTGAATATAGGTTCTCCATTTACAGATGTTTTGAGTCAAATTCAGTGTTTAAAGCAAATTCGTCATGGTCTTCACACTAAATTGAAACTAGCTTATGATACCTGGTTTTTACTTCCAGTGCTAAAAGTCTTTTAGACTTTTAGACAGTTTTCAGAGTTCTCTTTATCACTGTGATCTTATTCTGATGGGAGAAAAAACTATCATAGCAATGAGGCAAGACATTGACTTTATAGTGCTATCAATTTCCAGATGAAAGGGTCAGAATAACCTTTATAGTATTTGGTCAGTAAGAGATAGTGGCCATTTATGCTGACTAAGCTGCATTCTGATCATGTCTTATCTCTTATACATAGAATAAATTTGAAAGACTATTTGGTCTTAAAGCCAAAGTAATTTTAGAATGAATGGCATATGGATAGGAATTTAGTGTCAATTTCATGTGTTTAAAAACATCATGGGGAAAATGTGCTTAGAGGTTAATATTTTGACTCCAAATTTGTGTTTTTTTCTGTAGTTACCATGATTTTGTCAAAGCAAGTGAATGAGTTTGAGGGATTTGGTTTTATAATTGTCTTATATTTCCTGTTTAATAATCTCTAGCTCAATGATTAGGTACTTTTTTTTCCCCCTTTGGCCATTTCTAAGCCTACCAGATCTGCTTTATGAAATCCAGGGGACCAATGCTAAAACTATTTTTACATAATTTTAAGAACATACCAAAAGTTCTCACCTGATTTAAAATTGTGATACATGATTTCTCACCTTCGTATAAGGTAATCAACTTAAGATATATTCTTCATTAAGTCAAGGTTTGAGTTGGAATTATACTATTCTTGCCTAAGTGGATAAAATGTACTTTTGGTGAGTCAGGGAATTTTTCTTAAAGTTGGAGTTTAGTTCTAAATTGGGTTTATATATTACTGCAGCAAATTCCTTTTTGGCTAATGACAGGTTGATAAGCCCCAATTAGTTAATATTGAAAATGAAAGTCACTTAAAAATGAAATAGATCATGATTACTATGGCCATAACTGCAGATGTGTCTAACTAGAGTATTAATTTTGTCATTTAGAAACACAAGCCTTTGTTTATACTGCCTATCTTCAGATGCTCACCTTCCAAAATTAAACTTGGTTTAACACATACCTTTAGGCCAGTTACCTGTCCACATTCATTTCACCAGTACCCTGGAGGAATGGGGATGAAGGGAGGGATGACCCAGTGAGGCACAGGTATCCCTGGTCCTTCCTAACTTTAGTTTCAGTTTCTCTCAACTTGCCTTCCTGCTGGTCCCTGACTCAGAGACCAGTGTCTTGCCCTTACCATTCCCCACCCATTTCCCCTCAGCAGCCTTTTGACTGAATAGCTGCTTTTGAAATCTAGAGTAAAATGATTGATGGAAGTGTGGGACATGCTTCCATTCCCTTGAGTCACTGGATGTTGCTGGGAGGGATCTCCAGGTTTGGAGATTGGGTGGACCGTCGCCCTGCTGGCTGCCTTGTTGTGACTTTAGCTATAGCCAAGGAATGGGAAGGCAACAAGGTAGCAGTTATGGCAATAGGAGTTGTGCCAGAAGCAGTGGCAAATCATATCCTCTATAGGACAGGGTAAGGTCTGAAGAGCTGAGCCTGTAATTCTGCTGTAGTGATAGTGCTCAAGAAGTGCCTTGAGTCTGTGCACAGTGCCATGGTTAATAACATCAAGAATTCAAAATTTCAGTTCTTGTTAAAAAATGTAAGTGGTCACTTGGCCATTTTGCAACTCATGCATGAGCTACCTTTAGTTCCCCTTCTACATCTGAGAACTGTCCCATATAGAATATTTTATAAAACAAGATGGCATTGTGCTAAGTAAAATGCAGAACAAAATCAGTATCCCATTAGACATGTCATATTCAGAGTTTATTTTTATCCTTGCACTGAAAGAATGATTGTAAATCAATGGTTTCTTTTTGTTTCTTGACTGTGGCAGTGTTCTGGCTCCAAATGATGGAGATTCCAAATAAGCATTACAGCTTGGCAGGAAATGCCAGTTCAGATATTTGTGAGATCCTAAAGAATAGATCTGGACACATATTCTGTAGCTTCTTGTGTCTCTGTTTTGGAATGCTGGACTACCCATGGGCCCTCTCTCTAGGAATGCTGGAATTCTAAGACATTCTGAGGATTGTCAGTACATTTAAACTTTTCAACACCATTATGCAATCTTATTTGTGATTGTAAACTTTTAAGAATGTGGTTAATAACATTCAACCTGTTTCTTAAGGCTGAAAAAAAGAACTTAAGTGAATTTGTTTTTATTTTTTAAAAAGATTTGTGAATTGAGTATCATGAACCGTGTTTTACTATCCCTTTTTCACATTGTGCCAATGGATGGGGTGTTTGATATTTCTTTATATGTCAAGGAGATGCTTCAAAATGTCAATCGCTTTAAACTTAAATTACCTCTCAAGAGACCAAGGTACATTTACCTCATTGTGTATATAATGTTTAATATTTGTCAGAGCATCCTCCAGGTTTGCAGTTTTATTTCTATAAAGTATGAGTGTTATGTTGCTAAATTACTCAAATGGTACTGTATTGTTTATATTTGTACCCCAAATAACATCTTCTACACTTTGTTTTCTGTATTTTATTGTATTTGTGCAAAATTCTTTTGGCTTTATCAGTGTGATCTCTGCCCTTTCAGATGTGTACAGAAAATGTCCATATAAATTTTCATTTTAGTTGAATGCCTTTGAGAAACCTGTAAAGAGGAAAGAAACAAAAAACTGCAGTTCCCCATAAGTTTTTAAAAGTTGTATATTGTATTTGTAGTAATATTCTGAATGAGTTGTAAATAGGAAGTAGAAGAACAATGCTTATGTCAAGTCCTAACACTACAGTAGAAAAATGGAAGCAATGCAAATAAATGACTTTTTTTCCCAAATGCTAGTGGAATAATTTAAAATAAAGTGTGTATATTGGATTGAGCCATGCTGTTATGAAATGTAGTTGCTGTAGATAGACATTTGATTATTTTTGGATTATTCCCCAGTACAAGTTACACCTAAGGTGGGTTAAGAAGTGCCCACCTGTCCCAGAGCGCCTCCATGGGTGTGGTGGCTTCTTCCCATGTGCACAGGGGTTGCTAATCTGTCAGTGGATGGGGTAGGACCTGCCTACTGGTGAACTATTTTCACTCACAAATTTGCTAGGGTTGTGTTAAAGTGATGTTATTATTTTAATTCTCAAAGTTTTGCAGTTCTTTTCAAAGGAAATTTAGGGTGTTTTCATCTTCTTTCCTAATGTTAGGATTTCTGAGAATTGGCACAATTTGTAAAAATAGGCTTTTTTTTTTTTTTTTTCTTAAGTAAATTTGAACAGTTAGTATGCTGAGAGTGGGAACTTGGCTCATGAGAGAGCTGGGCAGATAGCGGATGAAGAGATGTGGCCCCAAACTCTTGACTAACAGTTGGGAGAGGTTTTGTGGATTGGCTTGTTCTTGCATTAAAGATTATCACTTCAAAAAAAAAAAAAAAAAGGTTATCACTTCAATTCAAAGACTGGATTTAGGGATTTTTTTTCTTTCTCCAAAATAAAGAAGACACATCACTAGGATGTAAAACTTTTGTTGAAAGGTGGAAAAAAGTGAAATTATTTTTAAAACAGATTCAGAGAAACAGCAGAACCAGCTTTATACTGGTCTCTTCTAATTTAGAAAAAGTTTTTGTATATGTGGTCTCGTGGACATATCTTGCAACTCTACATTTTTTTTTTAATTTTACAGTTGAGGATTTACAAAACAATGGGACTACTCTGAAAGATGAGTAGAAAAACTTTATCTTATGAAAACCAAGGCTCAGTCATGCATGGTTCAGCCATGCATAATTTTTAAGAATTGGGGAAAAAACAAATAATATTAAACCATTACAGAAATAAAGGATTCTGTATGAGAGCTAAAGTGAAATGGAAAAGGTAAGAAACTTAAGATAACTATTTTCTATTAGAAAAAATCGAATTATAAAGGGATTGGCAACTTAAGTATTTCAAAGGGGGAAGAATCCATTGAGGGGGGTGAGAAAAATCAGAAGTAAAGGGTAGTATTGATGTAGACCAATTATAAAATGTGCACCTACTGTGGTAGGCAGCACTAAAACACTTGGGATCTTAATGTAATATAGATGGTGTACAGGGAGGTCTGGTTCTTTGTTTAAAGGGAGGTGTGATTGATAAACTATTTGGTAATGTTAGACATTTAAGTTTTTAAAAAAAGTTTATTTAGAGAGTGTGTGCGTGCAGGTGAGGGGAGGGGCAGAGGGAGAGAATCTTTAAGCAGACTCCCTGTGGAACCTGAACGTGGAGCCTGTCTTGGGGGCTCCATCCACTAGCCTGCACAATCACCACCTGAGCTGAAACCAAGAGTCAGATGCTCAAACTGAGCCACCTAGGCGCCCCAAAGTTAGACATTTTGAAAGGAAAAACTACATGGGAAAGGTTATGGACATCAACTATAAAATAACATTAGAATTGCTGTTTGGCGGGGCACCTGGTTGGCTCAGTTGGTTAAGCGTCTACCTTCGGCTCAGGTCATGATCCTGGGGTCCTGGGGTCGAGTCCCACACCAGGCTTCCTGCTCGGCAGGGGTTCTGCTTCTCCCTCTGCCTGCTGCTCCCCCTGCTTGTGCTCTCTCTGTCAAATAAATAAAATCTTTAAAAAGAAAAAAACCAACTGCTTGGCACCCCTGATACCCACAAGAGGAGTTAGGTCGTCATTGAATTCCTAAGCTGAAATAGATGTGGGCACTCAGTGAAAGATGGATTGAATGTACTTATTTTTGAGATTTAATTCCAGATGTGGAGAGATGACTGCACTTGTCATGACCTAGTGTTTGAGTTTTTCCAAGTGCTTTCATATGTATGATCACCTGATTTTTACAACTAGGACAGATGGTGGCCAACTGAAAGTGTCCTAAGAAGGGTACAGAGGACTGAGGGGAGCCTGGCAGTCCTTCCTTTAGGGAATGGCTGAAGGTGATCTGGGTGTGGATTTTTTTTTTTTTTAAAGATTTATTTGCCAGAGAGAGAGCACAAGCAGGGGGAGCCAGCAGGCTCCCCAGGGAGCAGGGAGCCCGATGTAGGGCTCAATCCCAGGACCCTGGGATCCTGACCAGAGCTGAAGACAGATGCTCAACCAACTGAGCCACCCAGGCACCCCTGGGTGTGAATTTTTAGGAGTGAGGCCAGAGAGGGCAGATACTGTGTAAGGGGCTCAGGAGTAGCCTTCTCTCTTTCCCTGGCCTTCCACTCGGTGAGCTGCTTTCTCTCCTGGCTTGTTCCTGCAAGTTCTGATTTGGGAATTCAAAGCCTTGTCACTTGGGAGGCCAGTGGCAGCTGACCAAGCCCCAGAGCCAGCATTGGTGCTCACCTCCGCCTCAAGGACAGAGAGGACGTTGAAAATCTCTCCTCATAAAAACGACAAAACCCCCCCAAAACCTAGAAAGCTGAACATTCTAGATGTTCTCAATGTGTAGCAGACCTACCTGGTTCTGAACAGGCTAGAGCAGTTAGTACAGATAGAATACCAAGGATGACGTATAGGTGCCCTTCTCTCGGGTTCCTGTTAGGGGAGGCTCAGGGAGGGCAATGGGTACAACAGAGCAGACTTTTATACACCAAGCTCAGATCTTACCTTTTCCAACTACTGGATTCACAAGAGTGTGGGGAAGGTAACTCCTGCCGCCCTGAGCTCCTCTAGCCAGCTCAGAAGGGCTGGGCATCCATCCTGTGGTTGTGACTCAGATTTAAGGCCTGCAGATTTGGGATTAGGTTGCCACTCTTCAGTAGGCCCCAGAGTGTCTGGTATTTCTATATCTAATCTTAAAGCGTGCTTGGGATAACAGTCCCCTTGCGAATCTGTGAGTCAAGACCAACGGAGGGACTGTGGGTTTATGGATAATTCTTGCACTTTCGGGAAGTTTCAGGGATTTTTGGTTGGGAGGATTTGCATACAACAAGCTTTCCAAAATGAAGGCAAAAAATAAGGGCAAAATAAAAAGATAAAAAGACGATGTTGCCTGTGGATCTGCTTTTAAAGAAACCCTTCAGAATGAAAGTAAATAACAAGATGGGCACGAATCCACAGATGGAAGGAAGACTACTGGAAATGGTAAATATGTGAGTAAATATAAAGAATTGTATAAATGTATTGCTGACAACATTACCACAAATGTATTGGCTTACAACAATACCCATTTGTGATCGCACACTTCTGTAGTTCAGAAATCCAAGTATAATGTGGCTGAGTTGGTTCTCTGCACCATGTTTTAGAAGGTCAAAATCAAGGTATTGGCTGTACTGCATTCCTTCTGGAGGCTAAAGGATAAATTGACTTCTAAGTTCATTCAGATTGTTGGTAAAATTTGGCTCCATGCGGTTGTATGACTGAGGTCCCCATTTCCTTGCTTACTGTCAGGGGAGCTATTCTCAGTCCCTAGAAATCACTCACAATTCTTGACTATTGGTTCCTTCATCTCCAAAGCCAGCAACAGTAATGTGGGTCCTTCTCACAGTTTCTGATCTCCTCTTCCGCCTCATCTCATTTCTCTTCCACTGCATTTCTCTCTGAATGACTCTTCTACCTCCCTCTTCTATTGTTCATAGATTACGTGTGATTGCATTGGGCGCATCTGAATAATCTAGGATCATTTCCCTATTTAGTAACATTAATTTCATTTGCAAAGTCTTTTTGTGGCAGTATCTTGATTAAATAACCAGAGGATGGGAATCTTGGAGAGACACCTACCCACACAATAAATGTATTTTTTTTCTTTTTTAAATGGCATGTTACTGTATAAAGCAATAACGATAACACTATATGTTGGGTTTATAACATAGATGCAATGTATATTATAATAATAGCACAAAGGAGGGAGTAGGTAATGGAGCTATATTGAAAGTTCTGTATTTTATTGGAATTATGTTAGTATTCATCTGAGGAAGACTGTGATAAATTGAAACGCATATTATTGTCCCTAGAGCAAGCACTAAAACAATACTAAAAAAAAAAAATTTTTTAAATCAATAGAACTTAAAATGGTACACAAAAGAAGGCAGTAAGAGAGGGACAGAAAAGAAAAAAGATATGACACATTTGGAAAACAAATAGCAAAATGGCAGCCATGACTCTAACCATACCAATAATTTCATTAAATGTGATTGGACTAAATACTCAAAAGGTAGAGGGGCACCTGGATGGCTCAGGATTGAGTCCCACATCGGGCTCCCCTCAGGGAGCCTGCTTCTCTCTCTACCTATGTCTTTGCCTCTCTCTGTGTCTCTCATGAATACATAAATAAAATCTAAAAAAAAAAAAAAAAAGGTAGAAATCATTGGAATAAAAAAAAGCAAGACTCAACTATATGGTGTTTATAAGAGCCACATTTTAGATTCAAAGACAAACCGTTTGAAAGAAATGATATGGAAAATATATACCATGCAAAAGGTAACCATAAGAAAGCTGGAATAGCTACATTAGGCAAAGTGGGCTTTGAGACAAGAAATATTGCTAGAAATAGAGGACAGTTCAATCACTTGAATGGTGATTTTAAAAGTGTCAATATATTAGGCAGGGAGATATAACAACTATTAATGTATATGAACTTAAGAACAGAGCCCCAAAATACATGCATGAAGAAAAAGTGACAGATTTGGAAGGAGAAATAAACAATTCAACAATAATACTTAGAGATTTCAATATCCTACCCTCAATAATGATAGAACAACTGGACAAAAAACATATAAAAGAATGCTGTTAGTCAACTTGTCCTGACGTTTGTAGAACACCACCCACCAGACAGCAGAACGAACACACATTCTTTTCAAGTCCACATGGAACATTCTCCAGGGAAGACCATATGCTGTGCTATAAAACAAGTCTCAACAATAAAAAAAAATTGAAATCATAGAAAGTATCTTCTCTAACCATATTGAAATTAAATTAGAAGTCACAACAGAAAGAAATCCCCAAATATATAGAAATTAACGTATTTTTGAAAGAACTCCTAAGGAAATCACAAGAGAAATTAGAAAATAATTTTAACTAAATGAAAATGATGGGACGCCTGGGTGGCTCAATGGTTAATTGTCTCCCTTCGGCTCAGGGCCTGATCCTGGAGTCCTGGGATTGAGTGTCACATCAGGCTCCCTGTATGGAGCCTGCTTCTCCCTCTGCCTGTGTCTCTGCCTCTTTCTGTGTCTATCATGAATAAATAAATCTTAAAAAAAAAAAACGAAAATGAAACATCAAAATCTATGGTATATAGGTAAACCACTGCTGAAAGGGAAATTTACACTTAAATATAGGTATTTACGGGATCCCTGGGTGGCTCAGCGGTTTAGTGCCTGCCTTTGGCCCAGGGCTGGATCCTGGAGACCCGGAATCGAGTCCCATGTCGGGCTCCCGGCATGGAGCCTGCTTCTCCCTCCTCCTGTGTCTCTGCCTCTCTCTCTCTCTGTCTATCATAAATAAATAAATAAATCTTTTTTTTTTAAAAAAATATATATAGGTATTTAAATATAGCATATTTAGGGATGGCCTGGGTGGCTCAGCAGTTTGGCGCCTGCCTTTGGCCCGGGGCGTGATCCTGGAGACCTGGGATCCGGTCCTGCGTCAGGCTCCCTGCATGGAGCCTGCTTCTCTCTCTCTGCCTCTCTGCATCTCTCAATAAATAAATAAAATCTTAAAAAAAAATAAATATAGCCTATTTAAATACCATAAGATACAAAATCCTTAACATAATGTTAGCAAACTAAATCCAGCCACAAGTAAAAAAGTTTATACACCAGGACCAAATGGGGTGTACCATAGGGCTGCAGGCTTGATTTATCATCTTAAAATCAATTTCTTATACCATATTAATAAAAGAAAGGATAAAACCCATATGATCAACTAGACAACAGGAAAAGCATGGGACAGAATTCAACACCCATTCATGATAAATACTCAACAAAATAGGAATAGAAGCCACCTTCAGCCTAACGAAGGACTTGTCAATCTATGAAAAACCACAGCTAACATACTTAATAGGGGGACAGTGCTTTTCTCCTGAAATCAGGAAAAGTCAAGAATATCCACTATCATTATTTCTATTCAACATTGTAGTGGAGGTTCTATCCAGCTCCCAGTCTCCTTCTCCCCAAAATGATTAAAGGCATTTAAAGTGGTTGGGGGGGGGGGTGAGTAAAACTATCTTTATTCACAAATGACATGATCCTGTAAGATTTTAAGGAATCCATAAAGAAACCCTAGTAGAACTAGTAAATTTAGCAAGGTTGTAGAATATAAGTCCAATACACACTCAAAATATCTATTGACATCTCCTATATTAGGAAAGAACAATCCCCCCAAATTAAAAAAATCCACTCAAAATAGCACAAAAAGAATATGGAAACACTGATTTCATTAAAATTTACAAAATTCCTGAGAAATTAAGTATCTAAATAAATAGTGAAACATTCCATGTTTGTGGATTAGGGGATTCAGTACTATTATAATGGCAGTTCCCTCCAAATTATTCCATAGATTCAATTCAATCCCTGTCAATATTCCAACAGGATTCTTTCTTTGTTTAGATATTGATAAACTGATCCTAAAACTTACATGGAAATGCAAAGTATCTAAAATAGAATCCTTTTTGAAAAGAACATAATAAGAAGATTTGTTTTACCCAATTTCAAAACTTATTATTAAGCTGTAATAATGAAGACAGTGTTTTACTTACATGAAGATAGGCAATATGGACCAATGGAACAGTATTGAGAATCCAGAAATAAACCCTTGTGTATATGACCAAGTGACCTTTGACATATGCCAAGACAATTCAATTGGAGAAAGGAAAGTCTGTTCGATAAATGGTCCTGGAACAATTCGATGCCCATATTAAAAAAGAGAGGAAGGAAGGGAGAAAGAAAGTTATTTAGGGTCTTCCTTCATTGTACAGTAAACATTGTAAAGTGAACAGATACAGGTAAAAGGCTTTATAACTTCTAGAAAAAAATGGGAGAAGCTCTTTGTGACCTTGGGTTAGGCAAAGATTTCAACTGACAAAAGCAAAAGCCATTAAAAAAATTTGATAAATTGGACGTCATCAAAATTAAAGTCTTTTGGGCTTAAAAATCATTGTCAATGAAAAGATGAGCCAAAAAACGGAGAGAAAGAATTTACAAATTCTATATTTGATAAAGGACATGTATTCAGAATACATAAAGAATTCTTAGAACTCAAGAAGACAAATGATCCTATTAAAAATGGTCAAAAGATTTGATCGATATTTTCCCAAGAAAACCTATCAATGGCTAATAAACACAATTTCTTAAAGACTGTTGATGAGATTAAAACCACAATGAAGGGATGCCTGGGTGGCTCAGAGGTTGAGTGTCTGCCTTTGGCTCTGGGTGTGATCCCAAGGTCCTGGGATCGAGTCCTGCATCGGGCTCCCCTCAGGGAGCCTGCTTCTCCCTCTGCCTATGTCTGCCTCTCTCTGTCTCTCATGAATGAATAAATGAATGAATGAATGAACGAATGAATGAATGAATGAATAAATAAATAAATAAATAAATAAATAAATAAATAAAAATAAAACCACAATGAAAACCACTCCATACCTGCTAGAATGCTTATAATCAAACAGGCAATACCAAGTGTTGGTGAGGATAAGAAAAAACTAGAATCTTCATAGATTGCAGGTGTATGTATACCACATACAAAGTGCTATAGTCCCTTTAGAAGCCAGATGGGCAGTTTCTTAAGACAGTTATATATGAGGCTATGATATGAACCAACAATTCCACTTTTTATGTATCTACACAGAATAGGATTGGCAGATAAAATACAGGATGCCCAGTTAAATTTGGATTTCAGGTAAACACAATTTTTTTTATATGTCTCAAATACTGCATGAGACATACTTAAAAAAAGAAAATCACCTGAAGTTTGAATTTAGCTGGGTGTCTTGTATTTTAACTTACTAAATCCAGTAACTGTAATCTAAGAAAAATGAAAACATCCCCACAAAAAATTGTGGGTTAATGTTCACAGCAGCATCACAGCCCAAATGTGAAGGAATCGAAATGTCCACCCACTGGTGGATTGATTTTTTTTAAGGTGTTATATTTATTGAGCAGTTTACTATTTGGAAATAAAAATGAAATGGACTACCAGTACATATTGCAACATGGATGAACCTTAAAACTATTTGCTAAGTGAAATAAGTAAGATGAAAAGCCTGCAAATAGGCATGAGGGAACTTTTCATTGATGGAAATGTTCTAAAACTGGATTTGGGGGATGGATGCACAACTCTAAAATTTACTAAAAGTCATTGATTGTATCCATACATAAATTATAGAGTGTGGACATCGTACCTTAATAAATCTGTTCAAGAAAGGCTTCTTGTCATTCACTTACTAGTTTAAAAAAGAAACATAAGGGGGTAAAATAAACCATATTAGGATCGCAATAATCCTTCTTCCCACGCTGCAGCAGTCCTGAATTGCCCAGGCCCTTAGCTTCTCTGGGAGTGGGGAGTAGTTGGGGTGCCCTGTCACAAGCCCAGTTCCACTTCCTTTCTTTTTTTAAGTTTATTATTTACTTATTCAAAAAAGAGAAAGAAGCAGAGACACAGGCAGAAGGAGAAGCAGGCTCCCTACAGGGAGCCTGATGCGGAACTTGATCCCAGGACCCCAGGAACACAACCTGAGCCAAAGGCACATGCTCAACCGCTGAGCCATCCAGGCGTCCTCCAGTTCCACTTCTTAGGGGTGCCTTCTCTGCAGAGCTCCCTGCCACACTGTTTATGAAGCCATGTCACAGTGGATGCTCGCTTCCCTCCATGGCTTGTCTTTGAACCCCCCCAAGGTTGGCCTCTGCAGCTGGAACTGAGCATCCCCTCCCATGTCCTTTTCTTTGTATTTTTCTCATACTTGATTTTTTTTTTTTTTTAACAGCGGGCTGTCCTTAGAACCCAGCACCTTTTAGTAAGATGAAGTTTGAGGCTTTTGGATTTAAATTGTTGAAAGTGAAAGAATATTTTTATACTTACTTATTTGAGCACTGACAATATAACAAGTTCTCTACATATCATTCATGTCTTTCTATTTTTCTTATACTGTCCTTCTGGATTGAAAAACAATCAGAATGCTTGCTTACAGCATTCCAGAACTCAGCCCAACTTATAAACGTAGTGAACAAGATGATTTTGGACGTCTTTCCACTTCGAATATTTGGGATCCTAGTATGGTTTTTTTTTTTACCCCCTCATGTTTTTTTTAAACTAGTAAGTGAATGAAGTCTGCTTTGTTACTGGGATGTTATTTTCAAGCTCCACTTTAAAAAGAAATGAGAGATGGGACGCCTGGGTGGCTCAGCAGTTGAGCATCTGCCTTTGGCTCGGGGTGTGATCCTAGGGTCCAGGATCGAGTTCCACAGTAGGCTCCCTGCAAGGAGTCTGCTTTTCCCTCTGCCTGTGTCTCAGCTTCTTTCTCTGTGTCTCTCATGAATAAATAAATAAAATCTTTTAAAAATAAAATAAAAAGAAATGAGAGTTTGGTTCATTAGATTGTAGGGCCTAGGTTTTTAAGAATGTGTCTTAAGCGTGGATGAGTGTGATATGAAATCCAGTGCTTGCTAAACACGAATTGGGTTTGGCGGTGGCTTACCGGATATAGTTTGGCTCCTTCTGGACTCTTTGGTGCTTTGGATCTGTTGGAGTCATTCCAAAAGCCAGGCTGTGGATCTGTGTCTCTGGGTGTAAGGGGACTTGCACAGTACTTGACATATAGTAGGCACCCGATAGGTATTTGTTGAATGCCGGCACACCATGGCCGTGGAATCTAACTTCTCAGAAATGCAGACTGACATTCTTTCATTTTTAACTTCAGGATAGAGGGTTACCCTGCCTTTCTACCCATTTTCAGTGACCAGGGATGCACTCACTATTTCACAGGACAATATAAGCTATTTTTGGAGGCAAATATTGATTTGGAAAGGAAAACATCCTTTCTGGTATGCTATCACTCCTCTTCATTGGTCCCCCACACCAAGCCTTTGCCCCAGTGTGGCCGTGTCAGAAATTCCAGACCATGTTGTCCCTTGGGCCAGCTCTTTGCTAAGTTGGACAAACTCCATTTCTGAAACTGTTGCTCATGCCTTCCCGAGCATCTCTCTGTGTGATCCTGGTTTCTTACTCATATTGCTGGTAGTCCATGCTCCTGGTAGGAGATCAACCAGGTTTCAGGTCTGGGCCAGTCTCCAAAGGTAATGTGACTTGTAAAACAGAAAACCTTCCCAAACTCAGCCCATTCTCTAAGAAGTCCTCAGCAGATGGCAGTGTTGATCTTTCATTGGTTTTTGGTTTGCAGAGTGTTGTTGTTGTTTTTAAATTTATTTGACAGAGAGAAAGAGAGAGAGAGAGAACAGGAGCACAAGCAGGGGGAGTGGCAGGCAGAGGGAGAGGGAGAAGCAGGCTCCCCACTGAGCAGGGAGCCTGATGCGGGGCTCCATCCCTCCTAGGACCCCGAGATCATGACCTGAGCCGAAGGCAGGTGCTTAACCAACTGAGCCACCCAGGCGTCCCTTTTTGTTTTGTTTTTACAAATTTAGGATTAGCCAACATTTCTGCCTAGCTTTAGATTGCAGGTTCCACAAAATGTAGTTTCCTTTATTCACTGTTTTTGTTTGAGCCTTACCAAAAACCCAAAGTCCCCAGGGCAGGCTAATAATTAAGTAAATCTTCAAACTAATATTGTATTAAAGATTTTTTAATTACCAAAGCTGTGCCTGCTTGTAAAAATTTAAAAGATACAGAAGTGTAGAAAGTAAAGGTGAGTGAAGGTTTTCCAGGTGTTTTACTGTGCACATAATACACATATAACAGGAAATATATATATATATATATATATATATATATATATATATATATATATATCAGTGTGGTCATACTATTCATATTACTTTGCAAGTCACATTTGCACAGAGTGAGCTTTCTTCCACATCAGTACATACCATCGTCATTCTTCCTACTTTCATGGTTTATAACATTTACATTCTGTTCCAGAATTATAGTCAAGTCTTCCAGGCTTGAACTTCTGAATACTTAAACCCAATAAAAATAGCATTTACCATACTGTGGTTATGTAAATATTAATCACAGCAGAAGAAAATGAAATCAGATCTACAGTGAGATAAAGAAAATCCCACGTACTTAACCACTACCACGAAATTGTCAAGGTTCAAAACTGTCTTTCTTTTAAAAAATGGGATTTCTCATTTTATTTTTAAAGTTAATTAAGTTAAATTATCTCTGACATACAGTATCGTATTAGTTGCAGGTGTACAACATAGTGATTCGATATCTGTATACATGATGAAATGATCCCCATGGTAGGTCTAGTTACCACCTGTCACCGTACAGGGTTGTGACCATATTATTGATTCTATTCCCTATGTCAAAGCTGCCTTTTAATTTCATTTTGACTTTCCTCACTTTTACTCAGCTCTCACTGTTACTAGTTTGTTTTAATCTCATGTTCCTTTAAATCTCACTCTTGCATTCCTTTTGCTTTGCTCGAGTAGCCCCTTGAGTGATTTGTGAACCTGAGTGCCATCATCGTAAGATTTCCCGGCACAGGTGACTGCTGGTTTGGCTGAACGCATAAGTTAGGCTCAAATTCATAGCTCATTGGAATTTCAAAGCATGGCTTAAAAGTATTTCTGATGTGAAGTCTGATGTTAGATTTGCACCCCTTTGTAGCTGACCTATTTTTTTTTTTCTTTCTGGAAGCCTTTGAGATTTTATCATTGTTCTTGGGGTTTCTGAAATTTCTGTTAAGTATCTAAGTCTGAATCTTGTTTTTATTTATTCTGCTTGGTACTTGGGTTCTTTCAATCTGAAGATTTGCGTTTTCCCCTAGCTAAGAAAAACGTTCTGTTATGTCTTTGATTCCCCCGGCCCCCTTTCCTTTTTCTTCTTTTTTTTCTTTCTTTAACCTTTTTTTTTTTTTTTAATTTTTTGGTTCTTTCTTCCTCAAATTCCTAGTGAATGCTGGATATGAACCTCCTGGGTCTTTCTTCTGTCTATGGATTTTTCTTTCATCTTTCACTGCTTTGTGTTTTTCCAGTATTGTAGATTTCATTGACTTCCAGATTACCCGTCTGGTTTTTTTGGTCTTGGCCATATTATTCTTCCGGTTTGCTGGATTTTTAGATTTTGACAATCCTTTTAAATGGAATTTGTTCTCCTGATGGCTCCCTTTTTAACGGCAAGCTAGCTTTGTTTGAGAGATTTAACATTCCCTCAAATATCTCCAAGGACACTTAGAATTTTCTTCTTGACATTCCCTCCTGGGTCTTGCTTTAGCAGAGGTGGTTCTTTTTATTTTTCTTTGTTTAGCTTTCCTGCTATTGGTTTTCCTCAAACGTTCGGTGACCCGTGGCTGCCCATTCACTTTCATCAATAAAGGACTAGATTAATCTGCCTAAGTAGCTGGCAAGGCCTGTCTCCCCCCTGAAGAGGCCTCTTGCTTGAAGCGGAGGGCTGGCTAGAGGCTCTTATGAGTGGTTGGCATGTGTTGTCAGCAGGCTTACCACTAGGTTGCAAGCTGGGGATGCCCACACTTGCTAATGTAAGACGAGTTTTCAGTAATGGGCTGGAGCACTTCACTGTGTTTTCCTTTTGGACAGAGCAATACCCTCTTCCCTGAACATAGATGTCCCTTGTGAATGTCTGCAGAGACTTTAAGCTCTATTTTACTTCTCTGTTGAATTTTAACACCCATATTAGGATCCCTTCCTGGACAGATCACCCAGTTTTTGTAAAGTAAGTTTTGAGTCCTAAGGACCCAAAAGACAGAGTTTCTCCTTATGGGTTGAGGGTAGGGGCAAGGGAGAAAGGTGGGGCCCCTTCGGGCCCCCATACTGAGTGTAGTCTTTTGCTCAATTATATGGATGATGCCCTGTGTTTCTGTTTTTTTGAGTTGTCGGGTGTTAGGAGTTTCTCTGGAACTCCCTTGAGAAGGAAAGTTCTTGGTCCTAGAGTTAGGGGCTATGCTTTACCTTTCCTCTTTCTCAGTTAATCCATTCCCATCTACTTCCAACTTTTTCTCATATTTTCTCATATTTTCTGATTGGCTGCCACCCTCTCTTGTTTTCTAGCACCAATGTGATTTAATTCCTTTTAAATTACCTTATATATTATTCTTTTTTTCTTATATATTATTCTAATGAGTCCATGGCATAGTAGAGAGGTGGAAGCATGTGCTTAATTTGTGACTTCCAAGATAATATGTTGTTCCAACTTAAAATTTTTCTCAATGCACATGGTTTGAAAGGTACAAGATGTATACATAAAGTGAAAATATTGGGATGCCTGGGTGGCTCAGCAATTGAGTGTCTGCCTTTGGCTCAGGGCATGATCCTGGGGTCCTGGGATTGAGTCCTGCATCGGGCTCCCTGCAGGGAGCCTGCTTCCTCCTCTACCTGTGTTTCTACCTCTCTCTGTGTGTCTCTCGTGGATAAATAAATTAAAAATCTTAAAAAAAAAAGAAAATATCCTCTTCATCCTGGTGCAAATAAAGCCTACTCGTTGTCCCCTTCTGTCTATCCTTTCCTTCCTCTGTTAGAAAGAAAGCCCCAAATTTCAGCTGGGCTCACGGCTACTCAGCTAAGGAGGACACTTCCTAGGTGTGGCCAGGTGATTCCAATCGTAGATGAATGGAGCAGCTCAACATCCCTGAGCTCCTCCGAAGGACATGGATGTGCCTGCCAATTCCTTGATTCTTGCTTTCCTTCTGGCCAGAATGCAGATGTGATGGGGAGCCATCCTTGTCTACGTAGAACTGGGCAACCTCGTAGGGATGGCAGAAATACAAAACGGAAGGAATCTGGGAGTCTCTGACTGTTCATTGTCATTATACCAGCCCTGGTATGTGGGAAAGAAATGAAATGCCATCTTGTTTGAGCCTTGTATCCTGGGGTCACTTCTTACAGCAGTCTATCTTATTTCCTGAGACAATCTCTGGGCTACTCAGTTTCCCCTGGAGGCAACCAGTGTGAACACGATGCTGGATCCTTACAGGGATATTTCATGCACACACACACACACACACCACACACACACACACAGGTGTATATATATATATATATATATCCCTGTCCATTTTTACATAAATGATATTGTACCAAACAGCTGCCTTTTTAAGATTTATTTATTTATGAGAGAGAGAGGGAGAGAGAGAGCATACATGGTGAGGAGGAGAGGCAGAGGGAGAGAGAGATAAAGAGGTAATCTCAAGCAGACTCCCTACTGGAGCCTGGAGCACTCTGCGGAGCTTAATCCCAGGACCCTGAGATCATGACCTGAGCCAACACCCAGAGTCAGACACTCAACTGACTGAGCCACCCAGGTGTCCCCCAAACAGCTACTTTTTGAAGAGGCTAAGCCCCATTTGAAAGGGAGGATTGCTGGTGACAGCCCCCAGCCCAGCTTCTCTTCTGTACTGGCAAACTGAGCCCCATCTCCAAATGTGCACACTGCCCCCCAAGTGAAACCCAAACTCAGCTCACTCTACTCTGAGACAGTTTATTACCCAAGCATGTCCCTCAGATGACTCATTACTTCTTCCCTTCTAAAAAAAAAAGAGAGAGAGAGAGAGATTTATTGAAATGTTGTAACCACAGAGTAATCTCTGTGAGAAGTTCCAGTAAATTCATTTCCCCCCTCTTGCATCTTTCTGGAGTCTGCACAATAGGAGCTGGTGCTTCAGGGGATGCCCGGTAGGCCGATGTGTTATCCCAGCCCTGGTGCCACCTATAGCAGCTCCAAATAGAGACGATTCAGTTGAAGAATGAGCTGACTCTTGAAGGCCTCCTCGAAAGGTCTTTCCCTCCATCCATCTTCCCTTCCCCCACTGCCACTCCTCGGTTGGGTTCTGGTGCTGAGTGGATCTTGTGAGAGAAAACACTGGAAACGGCACAGCATCTGCTCTGAGCTTTCTAACTCTACCCTTTCTGAAAAGAAGGAAGAAGCCAGGAATCCACCTAGGATGGTGGGAGAGAGAAAAGGTTTGTGTTTGGGGGGTGAGCTGGATGGGATCAGTCTCAGTACAGAGAGATGATGTATAGGGGCTGCTTCCTGTGCAGCCTCGGCCACCAGAGAACCGTCACATCTGTGTGTCTTCCTGATTTTCCTCACTCCCTCTGCTTGTCTGAACCCTGCCCAGCTCAAAGCTACACCCTCCGCTCACAAGGGTGCTTAGGGGCGTAGGAAATTCTTGTGGAATGGATATCCTTTTTACAGTTTTATTTTTTTGAATAGGTAATACACTGAAAGAACCCACAAATGGTGCAGCCACTATGGGAAACTGCCTGGGGGGTTCTCAAAAAATTAAAACTGGAACTGCCGTATGATCTAGCAATCCCACTTCTGGGTATGCATCAGAAGGAAGCGACAACAGCAACTCGAAGAGATAGCTGCACTCCCATATTCATTGCAGCATTATTCACAATAAGCAAGATGTGGACACAGCCTGAATGTCCTTCAACAGATGAAAGGATAAGGAAGATGTGAGACGGACATAGGATACACGTATCTAAGAAGAATGAGCTATATTATTGAGCCATGAGAAATGAGGAAATCCTGCCATTCTCAACAACCCGGATGAAACTTGAGAGCCTTATGCTAAGTGAAATAAGCCAGAGAGAGAGGGAGAGAGAGAGAGAAAAAGAGAGAGAGAGAGAGAGAGAAATTCTGCATCATAATGTATTTCACCTGAAAATCATGTATATGTGGAATTTTTAAAAGCCAAATTCATAGAAACCAAGAATGGTAGTTGAGGGCGGGGAGGGAGGGCGGGAGCATATTGGTTAAAGAGGATAATGGTTTTACAACTTCTGGTTATAAGATTAGTAAGTGGGGCAGCCCGGGCGGCCCAGCGGTTTAGCGCCGCCTTCAGCCCCGGGCTGTGATCCTGGGGACCCGGGACCGAGTCCCACGTCGGCTCCCTGCAAAGGAGCTTGCCTCTCCCTCTGCCTCTGTCTCTGCCTCTCTGTCTCGCTCTGTGTCTCTCATGAATAAATAAAATCTTTTAAAAAATAATAAGATCAATAAGTTTGGAGGCTCTAAGGTACATGCTGATTACGGCTAGTAAGACCGTGCTACATACTGAAAACTGCTCTGAGAGTAAATCTTAACCTTGCTCAAAGCAAAACAAAAAACAAGAAAAACAAAAAAAAAACAAAACCCAAAACGGCGATTGCAGGAGGGCTACAGGTAGGTGGTGGCCGATGCTATGGTGGCATGAAGCGTCTCTGCCCCCAGCCCCTTGGACGCCTGGCTCTCAGGACAAACCAGCCGAGGGCTCCCACCGGCCCGTCTCCCAGGCGGGGCAGCCCGCGAGCCTCGCCCTTAAACCCGGGAGGACCCCCCCCCCCCCCCCCCCCGCCCCGGACATTTCTCTGCCCTCGTGAGGGTCACCAGGGGGCTAAGCCCTCAGCGGACCCTGCAGGGTTTCAGCCCGGGGGCTCCAGAAGCCTCGATAGCGCCGGACGGGACGGGGTGTGCGGGATTAGCCCGCGACCGAGGCGGCAGCGGCCCCGCCCGGCGTCCTTCAGCCTCCAAAGCCACGTTTACCAAGCGGCGGCCGCTCGGGGGCGGGGGAAGGCGCCACGCGGCCCTG